>NC_141825.1:7877500-8112500 GCF_982586985.1 Callionymus lyra | reverse complement strand
CCTTGACTCTGAGATAACACAAGGGATACCACAAACACACTTGTTGTCAGGCCTTCGGGTCACCTTGACCCTGAGATAACACAAGGGATACCACAAACACACTTGTTTTCAGGCCTTGGGGTCACATTGGACCCTGAGATAACACAAGGGTTACCAAAAAGTCATTTGTTACTAGGGCTTCAGGTCACCTTGACCCTGAGATAACACAAGGGATACCACAAACACATTTGTTTTTAGGCCTTCAGGTCACCTTGACCCTGATACAATACAAGGTATACCACAAACACATTTGTTTTCAGGCCTTCGGGTCAACTTGACCCTGAGATAACACAAGGGATACCACAAACACATTTGTTTTCAGGCCTTCGCGTCACCTTGACCCTTAGATAACACAAGGGATACCACAAACACATTTGTTTTCAGGTATTCGGGTCAACTTTACCCTGAGATAACACAAGGGATACCACAAACACATTTGTTTTCAGGCCTTCAGGTCACCTTGACCCTGAGACAACACAAGGGATAACAAAAACTAATTTGTTTTCAGGCCTTCAGTTCAACTTGACCCAGAGACATTTGTTTTTCAGGCCTTCGGGTCACCTTGACCCAGAGACATTTGTTTTTCAGGCCTTCGGGTCACCTTGACCCAGAGACATCACAAGGGATACCACAAACACATTTGTTTTCAGGCCTTCGGGTCAACTTTCAATGTAGAAATGATTTAAAAATAACAATTCAATGCATAAAAAACACCAACATTTCGACTAAAACCTTTTAAATGTTATTGAATGTTGTGAGGACACTAGCGTAGAAGGTCTGACCTCTCGGTGATGTTGGTGAGCTCCAGGCACTTCTCCAGCAGAGACGTCTCGTACTACAACAACACAAATAGGACATTTCAGGTTTCATTTTTTCACCAAAAAAAAAGAGATGTTTTTCCACCTTTTGCATTTCTGGCGGCGTGCTGCGTGCAGTACTGTACTCGTGCACCAGGGAGCGCACGTGGCAGTTGGCCCTCACGGCCGTGCTGTGGACCCTCTGCCACCGACCCTTCTCCAGCCGCTGGAACATCTTGCCCAGCTCCGTGCTCACCACCAGCGCTCGCCGCAGCAGCGACTGCAGGTTGTTCCGGGCCACGTGGTCTCCTCCGCCCGGAGCCGAGGCCACGATCAGCTCCGTCTGCTGACCCTCGTCCTCCACCTCGATGGGTTTGGCCTGGAGGACGCACATGCACTCCACCTCCGTCATGTGACGCAGGTCCTCCATCCACCGCTGGACCGAGTCCATCTGGAGGGACTGCATGTGTGTGCTGCGAGAGAACCACCATACAATCAACGCCTGCGCTGAAGGCTACAGTCAAGAATAATTTGGGGAAAAAACACATGCTTCACATTTTTACAAATTCAGTTGAAGATTGTTTGATTATAGTTGAAAATTGTTTAGTTTTAGTTTAAAATGGTTTGAATTTAGTTGAAAAGTGTTTGATTATAGTTGAAAATGATTTGATTATAGTTGAAAATTGTTTAGTTTTAGTTAAAAATGGTTTGAATTTAGTTGAAAATTGTTTGATTATAGTTGAAAATTGTTTGATTATAGTTGAAAATTGTTTGATTATAGTTGAAAATTGTTTGGTTTTAGTTTAAATTTGTTTGATTATAATTGAAAATTGTTTGATTATAGTTGGAACTTGTTTGATTATAGTTGAAAATTGTTTGATTATAGTTGAAAATTGTTTGATTATAGTTGAAAATTGTTTGATTTTAGTTGAAAATTGTTTGATTTTAGTTGAAAATTGTTTGATTATAGTTGAAAATTGTTTGATTATAGTTGAAAATTGTTTGATTATAGTTGAAAATTGTTTGATTTTAGTTGAAAATTGTTTGATTTTAGTAGAAAATTGTTTTATTATAGTTGAAAATTGTTTGATTATAGTTGAAAATTGTTTGATTATAGTTGAAAATTGTTTGATTTTAGTTGAAAATTGTTTGATTTTAGTTGAAAATTGTTTTATTATATTTGAAAATTGTTTGATTATAGTTGGAAATTGTTTGATTTTAGTTGAAAATTGTTTAGTTTTAGTTAAAAATCGTTTGAATTTAGTTGAAAATTGTTTGATTATAGTTGAAAATAGTTTGGTTTTAGTTGAAATTTGTTTGATTATAATTGAAAATTGTTTGATTACAGTTGAAAATTGTTTGATTTTAGTTGAAAATTGTTTGATTATAGTTGAAAATTGTTTGATTTTAGTTGAAAATTGTTTTATTATAAATGGAAATTGTTTGATTATAGTTGGAAATTGTTTTATTATAGTTGAAAATTGTTTGATTATAGTTGGAAATTGTTTTATTATAGTTGAAAATTGTTTTATTATAGTTGGAAATTGTTTGATTATAGTTGGAAATTGTTTTATTATAGTTGAAAATTGTTTAATTATAGTTGAAAATTGTTTGATTATAGTTGAAAATTGTTTGATTATAGTTGAAAATTGTTTTATTATAGTTGAAAATTGTTTGATTATAGTTGGAAATTGTTTGAATTTAGTTGAAAATTGTTTAGTTTTAGTTAAAAATGGTTTGATTTTAGTTTAAATCTTTTTGGTTATAGTTGAAAATCGTCTGTCGTCAACTAAAATAGAAAAATAAAAACTGTTTTACATGTAATTCAATGATTAAATCAACAATTATTCAACAGTTTTGTCGAAAATGAAGTTTTGTCGAACTTGAAAATGATTAATAATTTGTAAAATTCATCCAGGAATTGCACATAACCCTGCAGCATTATGGGTAAAGCTAATGTTTTAAGCAGTTAGCCTATGCACTAAATGCTAAGTCATTCCAACTCATTTACCTTCAAGTGAGTTTAGATTTGTGTTAAAAGGAAAATAACCTTTTTTTTGCCAGAACTATCAGAGCGAGTGAATAATTTTTAAACTTAATGTCAAACATTTTCAACGACTTGTTAGCATTTAGGCTAAATGCTGAAAACACTAAATACAAATGAATAAATAAATGTCTAATAACACACATCCAGTTATACTTGTGTACAATTGCTCATAATCACCCCCTGCAGCATTATGGGTAAAAATAATGTTTTTAGCATGTAGCTTACAAGTATTTTGGATTTTTACGTTCAAATGAGTTTACATATTTGTTAAAATAAAAAGAACAGGCCACTTGTTAGCATAAATGCTAAAAACACTCAAATAGTCGTAATCGCTCATGTTGTCATACTCAACATCCAGTACTGCACACACTCCTGCTGCATGATGGGAAAAGGTTTTTTAGCGTTTAGCCTACATGTTAACAACTATTTAAATCAACTTTACGTTTAAAGTAGTTTAGCTCTATGTTCCAACACAGCGGCAGAGTAAAAGAAAGTTTATTTTTTCTGTTATTCCCACTAAAAGTTTCATAAACAACCAAAAACAAAAACAATTTGAGATGGAAATCAAGTTTATGCAGCTTCTCTCCTGTTTACAGGATCAGATTAAGAACTATTATTGCTAATCTCTTCCTCCTACACGCGAACCAATGACCTTCATCATCGGAACATTCTTGTTAGGTTCACGAAAGGTCGTTTAGTTTCAGAGTCATTATCGTCGTCACTTTTTCAATTAACACTCGTTAATATGATTCATGACTCAACCTTCTCTGGGGCCTGAAATATGATCCGTTTAGTCACGAGTCCTCAGGTGTGAAGAAGATCCAGGTGAGTGAAGATAATGAAGCCGACGAGAAGAAAAAACGCTCAAATTAAAATACACTCTTTCAGTTGAAAATTGTTTGATTCTAATTTAAGATTGTTTTATTACTGTTGAAAATCGTTTGATTATAGTCGAAAATTGTTTGATTTTAGATGAAAATTGTTTGATTTTAGTTGAAAATTGTTTGATTCTATTTTAAATTAGTTTGATTATAGTTAAAAATTGTTTGATTTTAGTTTAAAATTGTTTGATTTAAGTTGAAAATCGTTTGATTATAGTTGAAAATTGTTTGATTATAATGAAAATTGTTTGATTATAGTTGAAAATTGTTTGATTATAGTTGAAAATTGTTTGATTATAATGAAAATTGTTGGATTATAGTTGAAAATTGTTTGATTATAATGAAAATTGTTGGATTATAGTTGGAAGATGTTTGATTATAGTTGAAAATTGTTTGATTGCAGTTGAAAATTGTTTAATAATAGTTGAAAATTGTTTGATTAAAGTTTAAAATTGTTTGATTACAATTGAGAATTGTCTGATTATAGTTGAAAATTGTCTGATTACAGTTGAAAATTGTTGATTATAGTTGAAAATTGTCTGATTATAGCTGAAAATTGTTCGATTACAGTTGAAAATTGTTTAATAATAGTTGAAAATTGTTTTATTAAAGCTGAAAATTGTTTGATTACAATTGAGAATTGTTTGATTATAGTTGAAAATTGTTTGATTACAGATGAAAATTGTTGATTACAGTTGAGAATTGATGTATTATAGTTGAAAATTGTTTGATTACAGTTGAAACTTGTCTGATTATAGCTGAAAATTGTTCGATTACAGTTGAAAATTGTTTAATAATAGTTGAAAATTGTTTGATTAAAGTTGAAAATTGTTTGATTACAATTGAGAATTGTTTGATTATGGTTGAAAATTGTTTGATTACAGATGAAAATTGTTGATTACAATTGAGAATTGATTTATTATAGTTGAAAATTGTTTCAATACAGTTGAGAATTGTTTTATTATAGCTGAACATTTTTCGATTACAGTTTAAAATTGTTTGATTATAGTTGAAAATTGTTTGATTATAATTATATTATTTTACTCATATGATACATACAGAACAAACATGTTTTTGACTTAATGATTGTATAAAAAGTTATAAAATGATCTAAAAACTGATGTAGAGAAGTGAAACTAGTCAAGATAATGACGTTTCTTCTCTGAGTCAATTTAAAAGAGTTCAATAATCCTGCTGTCTCTCGTGAGGCTCCAGTGTTTGTGTTCATTGACGTCGTCTCACTGTTCAAATGTTACATCACTGGAGACGTATTGAACAGCGGCTTCAATCCAAACAAATATCTTTTATTGACCCTTGTTTGTGTATCAATGAGTTCGGTCTCGTTGAGATATGAACCAACAACCAGGCCGGAGAAGAATGTCTCCCCCGGAGGACCAGAGCGATGGTCGGCTCGGTCCCGGGTCTCATTAGAGCGAGAAGAACCGGCGACAACAAAGAGCCTCAGTCGGATCATTAAAGTCTAATCTTCTCAGCAAACTCAATCAGCGTCGACACCAACTTGCTTATCCTTTCATTGAGGAGGAAACTGAAGCTTCAATGGATGGAGGACGATGTGAGTTCTTCTATCACAGCTTTTTAATAATTAAAAACTTGATTATAAAGATGTTTTTATTGCTCAATACATTTGTTGTTTATCACCCTTGTCTTACATTTACTTTAATATTGTTTTTATTATTCATCTTTTCCTTTACATCAGTTTCAAATATACGTTTTATACTTTCAATCAAAGTATTTGATACACTGATGATTTTTGAATTTTTCCCAATAACAATCTAAAACAGTATACCTGTATATGTTTAAATATACATCAGTTACAGCGACATCTGCGTTCTTGCCACTAGGTGTCGCTGTAACTGAGCCCTGCAGGGGAAGTAAAGGTTAAAGGTCAACAGATGTGTTAGTTTAGAGGTCACGAAGAAAGGGAAAAAAACAAGGCAACGGATTAGAAAACTGTTAAACGGCGTCAAGAGCTGTGGCGCAGCAGAAGTTGGCAGCCGACGTGATTTACTTCAGTTTCTGCTCAGATTCATCAGAACACAGCAAATGGTTTCCGTGAAAACTAAACTTTGAGATGATTTACTTCTCATGGCGTCGCTGGATGAGTCACAGAGAAGCTGCAGATCCACGAACACTTCACGCATCAGAGTTAAGGAGGAGGAGAACGTACTGTGTCACAGGAATAACGACTATAAACTATAAATGTTACTATAAATAGAAAAACACTTGATAATCCTGCGACTAAGAAAGTTGATTCAATCTGGTCGTTTGATCAAACTCTGCTGAGAAAGTCACGATATTATCCTTCATTCATCTTCAAATACACTGGAGTATTACAAATATTCTCATGGGTGACATCAAAACATCTGGAATAAGAAGTTATTGTCCCTGTTAAGAAGGAGAATGAAGGAAAAAAAAAACACCTCGATATTTTTCATCTATTGAAAACTTTTGCAAAGAAGTTTTGTGTTGAATCTCAGGTTTCCCAGAAAACATCAGGAGCGTCTTCATCTGACAGGCCTGGTGGATTCACGGGGAACCCGTCCCTCAAAGAGCCACCGAGACTCGAACTCATCACAGCGTGAGTCACTTTGTTTGCAGCTAAAAACAGCCGCGAACGCATGAAAACACACGTTTATCTCTCGAGTCGGTGTCGACCGAGTTCGTTCACTGATCACATCACAGACCATGAACGGAAACACAACTGTACACTGACACAATTCCAGACAATTTTGACGCTAATCGTTTCAATTTTTACAAACGTTATGAGTCAACAGCGACGCTTGACAGAATCCAAAGGCATCATGACTTTGAGTGTGTGTGTAGGAGGACAAGTGAGGGTTTTTTTCTACCGTCAGTCGCCACATATCTGGAACCGCCTTTGATTTTCATGTTGAATTTTCACTTTGAATTTTCACTTAGAATTTTCACTTTGAATTTTCACTTTGAATTTTCACTTTGAATTTTCACTTTGAATCTTTTCTTCAATTTTTACTTGGAATTTTCACTTAGAATTTTCACTTTAAATTCCCCTGGTTTTAACACACTATTAAATATTTATACGTTTAATATAAAAGCCCTTATTGAGATATTTTTCAACATTAATAAAAATTTCATTGCAATCTTTTTTATTTCTATCAGACGTTAAAATGCTGATGAAAACATACGTTTGTTAAAGAAAATACATGAAGATGTTTGAGGTTCATAAAATAAATAAATAAAAGAGACACAAGTGTGTAAAGCAAAAGTGTGTTTTTGTATCTCAATGAGAGAGAATAAAATTAGTTTTTGGGCACCAAATATCTACAAAGTACCATGATTTGAAAATAAAACCTCGGAAAAACAAAAAGTAATACTTGATTAAATAAAAGTTCACTTTTGAAATATTTAGATGAATGACAATTAAACACTTTTAGAACTTTTTTAACCGATTATTAAAAAAAATGTAAGTCACAAAACATTCAAAATTGTAAAACAAAAAAAGAACTTGAAAAACAAAAAAATAAAAAATGTATATATTTTTTTAAATGAAAAGTTTAATGTTTGAAGTATCAAAAGAAGGATGAAGTGGTTAAACAAATGATCCAAACCTTAGTCAAAATGTGTAAAAATCTATGATGACTTTTGTGTTTTTGGCATTTTTTTCTCCATTTGTTTGAATTTTTTAACATTTAACATTTGGTTTCTGGAGAGGATCAAAGTTGTTTTAAAGTTAAGGTGACAGAGAAGGTCTTTTGACATTAGCTCTGGTTCGACCAGGTTAAAAAGTATTTTATAAAGTTGTCAAATGGAACATCTCATCGCACTGTTGCTGTATCTCACCACACGTGAGGTTAATTCCAGGGGGCGCTACAACAACAGACACACGACACATTGAGAAGTGGATATTTAGGAGCTGGTGATGATGATGTGCAGGTGTGTGACTGAGCAGATGTTGCGTCTCACTTATGAACGATTCTGAACGGCCCGGAACTCATTGGTTAGCGGCGCCTGTTGCTGCTGCAAGATTCGACTCTGATCCAGTTACATGTTAAACATTGAAGATCAGGAGGTCGAGTCACGGTCGCCGTCGAGCTTCGCTCTCCAGCCGAGAGATGCTGAAGAATCCCTGCTGCTGTTTGAAATGAAAGTGTGGACGTCCCGTGTTGCACGGCTGGGCTTCTTGACGTTTGTAACATGAACCTTTCTGACATCAGTTTAGTGGCTAATATCTACACACAAGCTGTTTCCAGGGCTAATGAGACTTCGACTCACTTGACCTGCAGGAGGAAAACATTAAAGACGAGAGATGTTCCTAGTGGTCAAGTTAGTTTTGCAGAAATAGTTCTTCAGAATCTTCCGAACAAAACTATGTTTTGAGGAACCATGACTCCTTCCATTCAGGTAGTAATGAGAGTTTACAGCAAACACAGCTTATCTGGGTATGTGTATCTGGGTACAAATATCTGGTTACAAATATCTGGGTACCAATATCTAGTTACAAATATCTGGGTACTAATATCTGGGTAGGAATATCTGGTTACAAATATCTGGGTACAAATATCTGGGTACGAATATCTGGTTAAAAAAATCTGGGTACAAATATCTATTTACAAATATCTTGGTACGAATATCTGGATACAAATATCTAGTTACAAATATCTGGGTACCAATATCTAGTTACTAATATCTGGGTACTAATATCTGGGTACGAATATCTGGTTACAAATATCTGGGTACAAATATCTGGGTACAAATATCTATTTACAAATATCTGGGTACGAATATCTGGGTACTAATATCTATTTACAAATATCTTGGTACGAATATCTGGATACAAATATCTAGTTACAAATATCTGGGTACGAATATCTGGATACAAATATCTTGGTACGAATATCTGGTTACAAATATCTAGTTACAAATATCTGGGTACGAATATCTGGATACAAATATCTAGTTACAAATATCTGGGTACTAATATCTGGGAACAAATATTTGGGTACAAATATTTAGGTACAAATATATGGGTACGAATATCTGGGTACGAATATTTGGGTACGAATATCTGGGTACAAATATCTGAATACAAATATCTGGGTACAAATATATGGGTACAAATATCTGGGTACTAATATCTGGGTACGAATATCTGGGTACTAATATTTAGGTACAAATATCTGGGTACAAATATCTGGTTACAAATATCTGGGTATGAATATCTGGGTAATGATATTTAGGTACAAGTATCTGGGTACTAATATTTAGGTACAAATATCTGGTTACAAATATCTGGGTATGAATATCTGGGTACTAATATTTAGGTACAAATATCTGGGTACAAATATCTATGTATGAATATCTGGGTACGAATATCTGGGTACAAATATCTGGATACAAATATCTATGTACAAATATCTGGGTACAAATACCTGGATACAAATATCTGGTGGTAGACCACGATGTTTGAGATGGAGTCATAGAGAGAAGACGAAACAAAGAATACATTTGTGTTATTTAAGAGGGATCTGAGCATATGACCTACAGTACTTTGAGGTTCTGACCTTCAGAACCAGACCCCTCAGAATTGTATTCGACAAAAGACAAAAGTTGACTTTATGTGGAAAATGTCTGTGTTTAATCTAAAGTTACTAAAGGCTGCATGTATTTGCTTCTCACTGCTGGGGTGTAATGACCTCGTGGTGACCTCTGAGACTAGTCAACCCAGTTAATCCCTCCGATGCACAACCATGTGTGTAAAGACCACGTGATAGTTTAAGGAAAATTCTGCAAGCATGAATCTTAATCAGGAAGAAATTCTTCCTTCCAGTGGTTTTTCTAATGACTCTTCCCTCGGTGCCAGGCACGTATGAATATGTTCCGTCCCCCACCGGAGCCTCGACCAGAGAGGGGTCCGGTTGGGGGGCGAGAGGGCGAATGGAAATGCGGTGGGAACGAGCTGCGAGCGTATGTGAGCGGAGACTTGTGGGTTTGGCTTGAGACGAGCGAGTGCGGCCACTTCTTCGCTCAAGAATCCTCGACTCGGGCATTCTTTGGAGGGAAAATGATACATCTGGTCGTGCCATTGGCTGATCCGCGCCGAGACAATGACTGCGGTGAGAAGCTCTTGGGAGGCCAGTTTCCATAAAGACGCTCCTAGGAACCAGGGGGAAACGATGAGATCACAGAACGGCCGGAGCATATGGTCGGTTCTAAATCTGCAAGTCACGCCGGGTTTTTTTTTTTTACTGGCTGAAGGTCAAGCCCAGTTGGTCGCAGTAACGTGAGACTTTGACGAAGTCCTGGCAAGTGTGATGGACATGTGAGTCCCAGATGTTTCCTGCGTCTCTTCATCTGCATCCAAGAGCAGCTCATGCTCACATTCGTATCTGTTGCTCTCCTTTCTTTTATCCAGTCCATCGTTCTGTTGACACATGTACGACTACAACGACACTTCCTACACTCACTGCAGCGTTTTGGCCGAGAGTCGACGCACTTCAAAGTTCTTGGCGAGCAGAGCCGAACTCACACTGATTTTTATTGTGTGAAAAATAATGTGATTTTTTTGGGTGGATTTGATTTGAGACCGAGGTCATGAAAAGGTAAACACAGATGAATCACTTTTTAATGAAAACAATCTCTTAAGTGTACTGGCCAAAAAAAGAGGTCCATCGACTACTTCATAACTTGTATAGTACTGGCTGAAATACCCGCTGAGCCCAGATGTAAAAAATAAATTTGAAAACCAAATAATCCAAAGGTCAGTAAAAAGAGAGAGAGGGAGGAGAGAAGGCAGTAAGTTCTGGCCAATCATGAGCTGACATTATAGCAATATCCCTTATTTAGTGTCTTGTATTTATATGGTTTCAAATTATTCCAATTTGGTATTTTAAAAGGGTCTATTGGAGATTCAAATTAGGAACACACACACACACACCTACAATTCGTTATCCATATATGGACGATGCCAACTAGAAATGTAGTTCTCCAGAACAGTCTTGGTTTAGTTTCATTTTTCTTTGATCTATTGCTTTGGTCTTGTCTCACGGTGGATGATTTTTTTTTTCTCTCTGATTCTCTACGTCTTGTCCAGATTCAGGCCAACGTCAAGAAGAACTCAGTCACCCTGCACAATATATTCTGCCTGGATGTTGAATCTGGTTAAGGACTTGTTCTTCAAAGGTCTGGACATTCACTGCTGGTGTCATGGTCTCAGCTGAGGTGGTCTTGACTTAGTCTTAATGTAATCGACTCATTCTCTTCGGTCACTCTCTCCTTTTCCTACTACCTAAAAAACCATCCTGTCTTTTCTTTCTCTGCAGTTGTTATGTCCCTGAAGTACTTCACACATCCTTCTTTCACACGTCTTCACTTGTTAGCTCGATAACAACCTTGACCTCCATCAACCTGACCTGAAATCTCTGTCTCTTTCTGTCAAGTTATTCAAGGAAGACTGGACAGAAAGGGACAGAGAGTTACCTTCACATCAGTCAGAATATTCACTTCTTCTCTTCTCTTTTTTTCCCAGATTTTCATCAACCTCATTGAGACTTTACTTGATTTCAGTCTGGAGACCACTCTTGGTCTCTGGTTCTTTCTGTCTCACCGGGTCATGGTCCAGAAATAGTGGTCTTAAAGGATAATGGACCATGATTGTTTTTTTAGAAAGGCATTAAAAGGTCAAACTTTTACATTTATAAAGTTGTTTGTTTTTTTAGTCTCAGTCCATTACAACCTGGTCTGTCTTGGTCTTGACTGGAATTGGTCGCAAAACTGTCCAGTCTTGTTGGTGTCTCGTTCTCTGAGGTAGTCTCGGGTACAGAAGTATTTCCTGATTCCCAAAAACCAAAGCGAAAACCAATAATTTAATCTGTAGATTCAGGGGCCTTTTAAAGAGTGCGTCACAAACACAGCGAATTGTGTCACGAGCGACTCGTCCTGTGTGTTCGTGACATGCTGTTAATGTTTCCTCATCCATGACCACTGACCGCGTGCTTCCTCCGACACGTGTTAGCATCTGCACTCATGGTATTCGACGGGATTGAAAATAATCCCGATGATGGGTGACTAAAACCGTCTTGTTAGCGTCAGCCGGATGAACGGTTTGAATCAGCTTCTCGTGCGTTCGCTGAGAAGATCTCGACGACCGTGCCGAAGAAAAAATGACCTCATCTCATTCCGTCCGCGTCGCATTGCTCTTACTTTCTGTTCGTAGCATGTGTGAAACAGATTGAGCTGATTTTCTGTTTCCAATCCTGGCTGATGGACATGTTTTGTTCCCACCGTCTGTGAGTCCGGTTCTAATATCGGAGGATTACACTTTAATTTTTACAGATGTTGCCGTTGGATTCTAACATTTTTACAAAGATTCGATTTTAAGAGAGTAGGATATTCATCCTTTGCTTTATTGGTTAACTTGTCTTCACCACAACGTATTTCATTAGACAACGAGATATTTTCTGTAGCAAGAAAACTCTTTAATGATTAAAATACTGGCCCCATTTTGTTGATGATCTTTTTATTTCTATAGCTTTTTTTTAATGTTTCTGTTTTTTATGCGGGTTCTGGGATCCATTTAAGTATAAATATAAATTTTGCGTGTGTTTGTGCTTGTGTGTGTGTGTGTGTGTATATATTTGTGTCGTGTATCTGTATGTGGGCGATATTTCAGTGAAGCTTCATGAAACATCACAATCAAAGTCCACTAGATGTCACTAGAATCTATTGATTTGAACAACTATTCTATTGAATTCTTTATTAATTTGTGGCGCAACCTACTGACCGTCTAAAGATATGAAACTGTTTCACGAAGCTTCGTCGACACAGCACTGCCTGCATTTAACCAAGTGAACTGAAAAAAACTAAACATTTTTAAAGAGAAAGAAAATCCATCACAAAATAAGTAAATTATTGAATTAATGAATAAGTCCAATGGAATTCAAATGAACCAACTGAACCATTAAACCGTGTTTGAATATAAATACAAGTTTTTTATTGATATTCAAACATGCTAAACATTTTTTTGTAATTAAGTGGAACGTCTAAAAACTTAAAAAGGGATCTATTGTCTCACTGGAATAATAAGAAATGGTCTTAAAACTCTTATTGTCTTATTAAAAAAATATTTTTATCTGGCATTGTTATATATCGGCGCTACAGAATGTCTGTTTTTCTATGGTTTGTTTTTTGTATTATCTTGTTTGTTTTTCTAAACTGACACCTCTGTTGTGTTATCAACACCTGAAATAATCTGAAATAGTTTCTTAGAGTGAAAAAAATCATACTTGATTCTAGTTTACGAGATTTGTTTTAGAATTGTTTTATATATATAATTATTGTGTGACAGGTAAAGAAATCTAGATAAATATCCAGCAGAAAAAAGCTCATGTTGCCTCAATATATTCATGGAACTGGTGGTTTCTACGCACCTCATCGGGGACGAGGAAAGCGAGCTGCTTTGTCTGGAGCTGCTCTGGGGAGTCGCCATTCTGTCAGAAGCGTCTTCCTTTGAACCAGTCACCTGAAACAGAAACAAACATTAGTCATCTCCTCATCCTGTGTGTGCACAACAGTCCGACACGAGAGGATCATGGCAGATTAAATCCTCGTATGCACCGGTGGACACGTTGAGGATAAATGTGTCTCGCTCGCTACGATGCGGCAGCGAGATCCACCACGATATTGATCCGCCTCTGAACATTCTATTCCTGTCCCGCTTCTTTCTCTTTCCTCCCGAGTGATTCAATTATCAATAGAGCTCTCTGTTTTAAATAGCGGTGAGCGGCTCGTGTGCCAGTGGTATAATATTTCTTATCATCTCATGTGTTGGACGGCCGCCAGTGACTTTGAGCCGAGCGAGCCTCGCCGGCGCTCTTGAGTGCTCGCAACTTTATTTCACCTTTTATTGATGTATCCCATTTGGATTAGTCCTTTTTTCAATCTGGGGAAGCTGTGGAAGCCAAACTCTAATCCTTTTAGCCGCTGAAATCCTGCCGGAGTGTGGCTTCGGAAATCACGCTCGCGGCGTGCGGTAATTAGCGGCTGGTTAAGGGACGTGAACACATGTCCGTCCCCGATACTCCCCTAATGTGTTGTACGATCGATGAAGATCAAGAGGAATTGTTTTTGGTGGAAGTAAGAAGAACGAGCGAGATGACAAGAATCATCCGAGTCAAGTTGTTTTCTTTTGCCATTGGTTTACTTTGAGGTCGTATTTTTTTCCATTTCAGATGTGTCTCATCACCACTGACTCAATCAGCTGTTCTTAATCGTGTGAATGCTGGGAAGCATTCACACACTGTTTTCTTCTGACCTCAACTTTGTGCCGCTTCCAGTCCAACAAATTTAATACGATTTGCACTGTTCAAACTTTTATCAATTCACCTCCTTTTTTGAAATGCAGGTTATGTTCTAGCTTTCTTTTATCTCTTCCACTCTTTCTTTTATTCTTCTGTTTCTACCCCATTCATTTCAATGGGGAAAATCTTCAACTTATGTTTCAACTCCTTCCACTTTGACCTACTACTTCTACTACTACTTCCACTACTACTACTACTACTACTAATACTTCTACTTTTACTTCTAATTCTGCTACTAATTTTACTTTTCTACTACTTCTATTTTTACTACTAATTCAAAGTATTCTTCTCTAACTACTAATTCCACTTGTTCTACTTTTAATACTAATTCCACTACTACTTCTAATACTACTAATTCTACTTTTACAAGTAATTCTACTACTACTTTTACATTTCTATTACTACTGCTTTTACTACTAATTTCACTTCCTTTACTTTAACTACTAATTCAACTAATACTTCCACTACTATTTCTACTACTAATACTACTACTACTTCTATTTTTAACTACTAATTCTACTACTCATTTTAATTTTCCACTTCTTCTACTTTAACTATTATTTCCACTTGCTCTACTTTTAATTCTGATTCCACTACTACTTCCACAACCCAGCAGGGTCAGCATTCACACTGCATTTTCTTCTGGAAATGCATTCTTCCTAGTCTTACATTATCGTCATGGTTCTCAGAACTTCTCTGGATAATCAATCGTTTCTGCCTTGGTCAGTGATAGCTCTCACGCTTCTGCAAGAACATTGCACCAGACACTGCATGCAACAGACGCCAGTATTGAGTGAGAGCAACTCTTTGGGCATGAGAGTCTTCTCTCCAGATTTAGACCCTAAGTTCTTACAGTCCCTTATCTTAGCCTATTTCTGTGCCAGACCTAAGGAATGTTAACCACCGATGATGAGTTTAATGCAGCACCAGTCGAAGAAAGAACCATGTTTCACCATCAGTCTAACGTCTCAGAGGTTTGTTCGTCTGAAGAGGAAGTGTTTACTGATCCTGTGGCTTTACCGTTGCATAACCTTCCTACAAACCTCCGTCTGCATTCCAAGGTCTTCCAGAGCAACTTCCTGTGTTGTGACTCCCTGAACGGGTTCATTGACGACGTTGGTTCTTCTGACGCTTTCTGAAGTGACTCGCGACGATGTAAGGTTGACGGTTAGATTCTCAGATTCAAGAGGGCCGAATATTTAAATGGATGTTTATAAGAATCAAGTTCATAACTTGACACCAGTCGCTCCAGACTATGGATTTAAATGATTTAGGATTTTAATAAATGACTGGCGCCATTTGAACGGATGAAAAAAGTATCATTCATTTGTCAATATATTTATTTTGGTACTTAGATTGTTGATTTAACTGATCTGGAATCTTGTGTATCATTACAAATTATTGTTTCTAGTGAATCTTAGAAATCCACGACTTGACTTACTTTTCCTGTATAAAGGTTTGCCCTCGAGTCAAATGAGAACATGTAAGGTGATCTCACAACAAGAACAGACACCAGAACATAGGGTCTTAAGAGGTTCAATATTTTTTTGATTTTAGGAAAAAAAACAAGCTAAATGTCGTTGTCAGAGCAAGACGAAGATGCTTTATTCGTTACCACAGTCGTGGCATTTTCAAGTGATATGAAACCGGTACCAGAACCTTCTGAGAGGAGTTCTGGACAAGAATAGAAGCCCGAAAAACTGACATAACTCCAGCATCGCACTCACAACATCGGAGGGTCAAACCTACATTTGTTGACCACGAAGGTCTGACCCGGTGACGCTGTGTCAGGTTCCATTATGGCTCCTCGAGGCACTCTCGGGTGGACGAGCACCAGTGAGAAGAGTCGTCAGGTGAACCTCATTACGTGAATCACCTCCAAGCTGTTAAACATTTCTGTGAGTGTCTGGTTGAGGACCATTGCTCTGAGAGTGTAGTTGTGTTGTCCAGGAAAGAGTCTGGTTTTTTGGAAACTTTGCAGAGAGAATGGTGTCAGTTGGTGCAACAGACGTCCTCACAGGCAGCAGCTGGACCTTTGATGGGATCTCGTTTTCTTCCTGAAGTTTCTGTTTGCGTCTGGGCTGAAACCCGAGCGATCCTCCCAACTCCTCCCCCATTAGCGACCCCAGTGAGCAGAATGCGGTGGTCGCCCGGCGAGCCGCACAAAGGACACCAGTGTCTCGGCGCGAGTCACATGCAGGGCAGCAAAACAAGCGCTCGGCCACTTGTGTGCTCGGGCGTGGACTCCAGACTTTTTAATTCCTAACATGTGTGTGGAGGGGTTTAAAAATACTCCAGCGGTTCAGCACATGTTTCTGTCACAACGTCGTTAGGTTGCGATTGTTTCACGTGAAGAGGAAATCACTGATCAGCAGTGGAGAGGTTCAAACGCGTGTCACAACAAAGCTTCAGTTCTTTATCGACACATCACGTCACATCGTTGGCATAAAGCTGGACTCACTGGTGACAGTTACTGAGAGGAGATCACTGGACAAACTACTGTCCATCATGATGATCACATCATCCTCTGAACACTGTCATCAGTGAACAGAGAAGCTGATGGAGCACGAATGCTACATCCCATGATGCAACACTAATAGACTTATTCTTTCCTCGTGATATTAGATTGTTTAATTCTGAGTTTGGGGGCAGGAGTGCCTGATCTATTTTCTGTAAGGTAAGGTAAAAGGTAAGGTAAAACTTGACTGATCGATAGAAATTGTTTAACTTAATTGTTACTTAAGACTAAGATTGTGTCATCTTGCACTTTCTTTTTTATTGCACTTTGTTTTTGTTCTTGTATCATTAATCTATCGTGGTTGTTGCTGGAAAAAGAATTTCCCGAAAGAGGCCTCCAGAGTGATCCATCTATGTCAGTTTAAAGTTGCGAATTAAGCTTTTTCACTTTGTACAGTTTAAAAGTTCTGTTATAGTAACCTATTGTTGTTGGTTTGGAACTGAAAAGACACATATAATGGTCTGATATTTGAGGTATTCCATACGTCCATAAGATACGTACATAACATTTGCACTAACCGAGTGAGAAATATTTACTGAACAAGTTTGTTGAACAGAAACTGGTGTGAACCCTCAGTCATGTCTGGTGGTCGAGCGCTCAACTCATGAACGCAATCATAACTTTGGTCTAGAAGTTGATGAGAACATTTGACAGAATGTTGAAAGTCCACAGTGAACTATTATTTCAACTGATTTCAACACTGGAGGCTCCAGTTACACTTCCAACCTTGAGAATCCACTTCTTCTCTCTTGTCTTGTCAGAATTGGTGGAAATCTTGTCCAACCTTTCAAGGCTTCGTTACCTTTTCTTATTTTTATTAGTTCTGTAAAAGTCTTGGTTCCTTAAAATAACCCTTGTGTTGTCTCTGGCTCAAGCTGAACGACAACCATGGCATCCATAAATACACATTTAAATTTACGTCATTTCCAGTTGTAAAGCTCTTTCTCGGACCCGTGCTTGAACAGGAAAACAATACATGTTTAAGAATACATACAAGTTTAAAAACTTTAGTCGTTCACCTTGACCCAAAGCCGACATAAGGGATACCACACACACATTTGTTCTAGGGCCTTCGGGTCACCTTGACCCAGAGACAACACAAGGGATACCACAAACACATTTGTTTCCTGGACTCCAGGTCACCTTGACCCAGAGACAACACAAGGGATACCACAAACACATTTGTTTCCTGGACTCTGGGGTAACCTTGACCCGAAGGCAACACAAGGGATACCACAAACCCATTTGTTCTCGGGCCTTCGGGTTACACAAAAGATAAACAAACAACTTTGATTGGAGATTTTCAGAAAATCAGTTTCTTAACGAGCAAAGAACAATCTTCATTCTCATCCCTTCACTTCTTCATTCATAAATGTATACTTTTAGATTAGATTAGATTAGATTGACTTTATTAATCCCTCTGGAGATCTGCTTCGGGAAATTGGGTTTCCAGTTCACAGCAGACGATAGTTTCTTAAAAACAAGAGTTGCAAATAAAAAGAATAAAAGTGCAAGGGATGACAAAGTGCAAATAAAAAGAGCAAAGATCAAAGGAAATAACACGAATAAAAGTAAGTAAGTAAGTAATATTTATTTATATAGCGCTTTTCAAGACCAGGGTCACAAAGCGCTTAGACAATCAAAACAATACTCAAAAAAGTACATACTTTAAAGATCAAGAGGTACTTTAATGCTGCCGAGTCACTTCACATGGAGACGACTGACTCAATATTTCAATGAACCCAGAGAAATGTTCATGATGTTTAGTGACCTTTAAAGACGCCACGTTAAGATAAGATAAGGAGCGGAGATTATAATAACAAAAATCATTAATTGAGGTTTTTAGCTGGTTGTTGATAAAGCTTCATGATAAAAGTTTCATCATCTTTAGTGTCCACTAGATGTCACTCTCTGCTCTATAATATTTGCTATTCTATTGACACCTCACATCTTTTTCAACTGAGAGCGCCCCCTACTGTGGCAATAACTTCACCAGCGGCTGCTCCGTGGAACGTCTTGAGTCGTGGATCAACGCTAACGTTCCACATCTCTTTGCAATCATCTGGTAGGTCCAGCAGACACACAGACGACGGGTTCGAAAACCACAGAGACACAGAAACTACACACAACAACACACTGTGGTTTGGCTGCTTCGACACTTTTGAACAGCGAGTTACCAAAAAAATAATGCAACGTAGTCACTCACCATCTTAGAACGTGTTGCTGGATCCAGAACCTTCTTCTTCCAGCGTCTGTGGTGGAGCTCGTTGAAGATTGAAACACAGAGATTGTGTTGATGTCAACTCCAGCGTCACCACAGAAGCTGGAGGAGCTGATTCATGGAGCAAACATTCCTCGTCCCACACTCGCAGAGATGCTGCTTGTGCTCCGAGACAAAGACGGAGCCACAGATCAGACGTTGCTCTCTCGCTACTGTTCTCCGGTTCCTCAATGGTCACAAAAACTAGTGACGAGAAGACACATCTGAACAGGACTTTCATTCATTCAGAGGGCCTGAGGTGCTGGAAGCATGTCCCAGCTACCACGGGTCATAGGCAGGGTAGATCACCAACATGAAGGGTTGATAAAAGAGACTGATTTGACTCTTCATGTCAGATAGTGAGACTAGTTACTGAGGTTAGCGTCGAGCTAAGTCAAGAAAATGACAAAAGGGTTCTTCACGCTCAAAACGCTCCACTCAGCATTTATCTCCGAGTCTAAATTGAGAACATTCCAAAGATAACAGTGAACACTCAGCAAGACGTTCCCATGTCAACACACTTACAGCAGCTAACATGAAGAAATGATTGATTTATCAGCAGCATCGATAAGACAAACTTACACGGTTAGCTTTAAATAACTCGTTATATATTATTATTATTATTACTCATCATCATCATCTTCTTCATCTGCATCTTCATCATCGTCTTCTTCATCATCTTCATCATCTTCATCATCTTCATCATCATCATTTTCATCATCCTCATCATCACTAGCATCATCATCATCATCATCAACATCATCTTCATCTTCATCTTCATCTTCATCTTCATCATTATCATCATCATTTTCATCTTCATCATCACCAGCATCATCAACATCATCATCATCATCATTTTCATCTTCATCATCACCAGCTTCATCAACATCATCTTCATCTTCGTCATCTTTATCTTCATCTTCATCATCTTCATTATCATCATCATCATCATTTTCATCTTCATCATCACCAGCTTCATCAACATCATCTTCATCTTCGTCACCTTCATCTTCATCTCCATCATCTTCAGTATCCTCTCCATTATCATCATCATCATCTCAATCATCTTCAGCTTCATCATCATCATCTTCATCCTCTCCATCATCATCTTCATCTTCATCTTCATCTTCATCTTCATCTTCATCTTCATCTTCATCTTCATCATGATATCATAACCATAATAATATACATAACCATAATTATAAATAAACTTTGCTAAGAACATTCAAATCATTTTCTGACTTTTATATAATCAAAGTCAATTTATTTTTCAAATTTTCATTGACTTATGTTTGTCAGACAAACCTTGTTCAAGTCAGAAAACATTTCCACAGTATTTTATTTTATTGAAAACATGTCTCGCTCTATTAAGAACTGGACCATCTACACCACAGTGGAGATTCAACATCTCCATCTGGTTCCAGGTAAAGAACGAAGAATCCACATCAACAGACGTCAGACAAGCCTCCAGCGTCTCTTCAAAACACTTAAAAGCTCTTCTCATTTAAAGGTCATTAAAGGTCAATGCTCCTGGAGCTGCTTCCACGTGTTTGAAATAAACCTAACGACGTTAAATAAGACACACTTGAGATCCTGGTGCCTTTTAAAAGTCCCTTTATTGTCATCCATTAAATTCAACAAATCTTTTTACACACGCTTTAAAGTTACTTTTGAAGAAGAAGATGTTACTGCGATTAACTTTATAACACTTTTTACTGTCTCAGTAAAGTTGAGAGTCACTAAAACTAAGTTGTGTTTTAATATTTGAGTCAAAAGTCTTTATCTTTACAAAACATATGAAGATGTTTCTTTGTCGGGTTCAAGGTTTTAGCATAGTTAGCATGTGGATGTCAACAAAAATAATGTTCAATTTCTCCTGAAAAGCAGTGAAACTATCATGTGAGGTCAGCTTTGATCTTCAGGAGGAGCTTTTCTTCGACAGACTCGTGTGTTGCCACCAAACTTTCAAACGTGTTTAAGTGTGGAGACGCTGATGGTTCTCCAGGTGACAGGAACGTCAGCGGAGACACGAGTTTAGAGAGTAAAAGGCTGTCAGGAAACGACAGCGTGGGAGGTGATCGTGGCAGCAGTCGATGCTACTAGTGACGCTTGCTGTCGTATCTGGACTCAAAGAGAAGTTCAACCTAGGAAAACCTGATAAAAGGCTACAAAAATAAGTTAAAGGTTTAAGATTGAAGTCGATGTATGCTTACTTATAGAAGCATAAGCATAATGGAAACAGTCTGTGGTCCTTCTGTTTGTTCTATATTCAATAATGAAAACACGACTTTTGGGCCAATTTTTGAAACAAAAATTGAAAATCCAATGGCATCTTTTTTTTAAATCAATATATTTTCAGAGAAAGCCCTCGGATTTCATATATTTTCATTTTAAAAGTTTACATCTTCTGCACGGATTGATTTGTGTAACAGGAAGTGAAGGTTCATGGCTGTACTGAGGAGTTATATTTATTAGAACTTTTATTAGAATCCTATTTACATTTATTACCATGGAACTAACGTCATAGTATTTCTTCCTATCACCATCCTTCTTCATATCAAATCTTCACACCAAAATAATATTTACTGTAAACAAAAGATGTGAAAATCACACATTTAAATGAACCTTCAGTAAATAACTTCTTCTTCTTTTTTATTATGTTGCTTTCTTCTCTTATAATAAATCAAGTTTCCCGCTAAAAATGACGAGAAGAAAATTCTGCTATTGCTATTGCTAGAAATAACCCAATTTAAATTCAGATTAACATACATTAGGTTGTTCAAGTTTTTCTGTGAGTACAAAAATCCATAATGGGTAAAATCCAACTTTATGACTGTATTTTAATGAAAAAAGCTCTGTATTTATTTTTCCGCTACACTTATTGAAAGTGTAGTTTGATTGTCCATCCATGATCATCCATGAAACGATGTAGAGACACATCTTTGGGTTGTGTGGGACATTTCTGAACTTGGTCTTTTGGTCTCTTGGAGCTGCAACTTCAGAATAAAGTTGGTATTTTTTCAGAGTAACCTGTTCTTTTTAAAGCTATAGACAAAAATCTCCGTACTTTAGTCAGTCCAGACACTGAGTGAGTATATTTCCGTAACACATCCATAACTGTAGTGATAATGAATATTTCTGAGAAGGTTTTTTATCTGCTGTTTGACATCTTGGAAAATTAAAAAAAAAATTAAAGTTGTGCTAAAGAAGTGATTAGATCGACTCTTTCTTTCACTACCACTGCCTACAGTTATTGTTGGATAAACAACGACTGTAAATGTGAACTAAACATGACGTGACCTGAGGTCAGAGTTGAAGAGAAGTCGACAAGTAGAAGAAGCAAATCTTGAAGTGTTTGTCTAGTTTCCACTTTTAACAACAAGGTCGACCAAAATAGTTCATCCTGGGGTTTGTTTACTTTCCTCCAAATGTATTGACCGTCGTCAAGTTTCCTTACGCTCAATTTTAGAAGCGTCTCCCACACACACACACACACACACACACACTGGTTAAACAAAACAAATAGTTTCCCATCTAAGGCCTCAAGACTGGAACCTCGGATCGACTTTTGCTGAAAAAAGAACCTGCGGCTCAGATGATGTTTCTAGGCAACAATGTGTCACTCGTGAGGATCATGTTTCACGTGCACTCGGAGAATCAAAAAACGGCGACAGGATATGATGAAGCTAGTTCTGTAAATACTTCCCCGAAGAATGACAAAAACAAGGACACCAGTTACAAGACTCGAGCCAGAGCTTAAAAGAAAAGGAGAAAACGACTGACTTCTTCTGAGAAAGAATATATGACAGCGGTCGTACCTGATGGGAGCGAGAGAAATATCCAGATGCATGTTAAGCCACTAATAATTTGACGAGGAAAAATCAGCTGGAGAGAAGAAAGGGTAGCTCCACACTTCAGGAGCCGCTCTGCAAAGGGCCGAGACAAGAAGTGGGTTCTGACGCACTGGAGTTAAGTGGCGGGGATCATGTGGGTATCTGACACCGGAGACGACACGGCCGGCAAAACATCAGGAGCCGCTTAATAATGAATGAGCGAGTCTGGCAGGCAGAAGACGTGCGCCACATGGTCCTGCTGACATAACAAGAGACAGAGGACGCGCTCAGGTAAGAGTTCACCACTGTAATCAGCCCCGGGTGTTGTTTAACCAGCAGGGAGTTCGAGCCTCGGAGATAATCCGACAAATCCTCTGACGACCCACGAGGATGTCGCGTCAGTGGCGTGAAGAAAATAACAGTATTGACCGTTAGTTCGGGTGAGTTACGACGTTCATATTCTGAACTACAAAAAGACACTAAAGCATTTTAAAGTATCGGTAAAAGAAAAAATGTATCATGTGTTCTGTTCTGGTTGAATTCAGGTCACAGTTACTGAGATTTGTGCTTGAGAGGGATGACGAGTCACATGCTAGTTGGAGTCAGAAGCTCTTTTCTAATATCTTTGTCTACGTGGCTGGACTGAACTTTGAGACTTGATTCTACTTTTCAACATGGTTCTCTGGAGCTCGACCACAAGAGAAACCACAGAAGGTTCATGAAGCGAAGATAAAGTTACACACTAAACAAACTCCAAACCCCCTAAAATTCAAAGGATGTTACATACTCCCCCGAGACAGGCCCTACAAACCAAAAGACCATTTATGGTCAGCCTAAAAAAGTTTCCCTACAACCTTAAAATACATTTTAATCTTTCTTGTGAGGCTTATTCTGAGGTTGATCTTCTTTTTTCTTTTTTTTTTTTACAATTTCTTTTAACTATTTGTAGTTTTTTAAGTCATCTTGAAAAATGCACCGAGCTAGCAACAGTAACTGTCTTTTGCTGCCATTTAAATCTCCCCCTCTAATCACTCTGATGAGACTTCAGGAAACCTGCTGGCTCTAGTGTTTGATCCAACCACACCATGACGGGTCAAATTGCCCCTCTGAAACCAGAACCATTTGTCAGGATTAATGACGGCAGAGTGTCTTTATAGGAGCAAATGTAGTAGTAAATGAACTGTATAAAAGTAAAAATATGTGGATTTTTCTGAGGGTGTCTGAAGGAGGGTGAGGGTTGAATCAGACTTCACACTTCCCCTTCTCAGATGTACTTCTGAATGATGACACATTCAAACACAGAAAACATGTTTTAAATGATTTCAGTTTCGAGAGATAATGATTTAAAGATGCCCCGGTCGTAATGGAAGCAGAAGACACTTCAGGAATCCGTGGTTCTGCCAGAGACTCCAGATGTGACCACACCCATGACCCGAAGTGACCCAAGATGAACCAGGCTCTCGACGTGCAGGAGATTCTTTTTTGAATCACTTTGAACATCACTGAGATTTGAAATAAGAAATTAAAATCATCCCTTTTTTTAAAAACTGCCTCATTTGAACCATTTTATTTATTTGTTCCTATATAGGAAAGAATGATTTGCTTGCGGTTCAGAGCCGTCTAGAGGGGAATTAAACTGTGCCGTCATGTGCAGCGATATTTAAGATGTGGTGACTTGTGGCGAGCTAAGTGGCAGGATTGAAGCGAAGGATTTAAAGTCCACCACACCCACGTCAGACTCTCGGTACCATTGGCTGAGTTGTGATCCTCGTGGCGGAGAGAAGTGGGAAACAGAAATATATTTATAGTTGCTGAGTCAACCTGAACCACCATAAAACAAACATTGAAGCAGGAGTCCCGAGTCACGACTCAAGAGTCGACTTGAGGTATATCCAGAGCCGGCCCAGATGAAGAGGATTTTCATGGAATTGACGGTGAAATCAAAGACCTACTGGATCCTGGTGATCCAGATCTGAGGCAGACGCAACTGGAAAATACGTTTCTAGTTTGGACTCAGGAAATGATGAACCCTGAGGGGGAAAACTCTGGAAGATAACATGTTATATACATATTTAGAATGATATAACAATAAAACTTTGAGGAAGAATAGATATTATATATCGTACACTTCAATTAAAGTGACGTCATTCACATCATTTCTCAGATTAATTTTTTCCGTCACTGCGAACTACGGACATATGAGGAGACGACTCGGGTAGTAATTCTCCATCTTCTGGTTCAGATCGTCTCATTCTTGATTGAAAGTGAGTCATTTATTTTTTTTCTTTCGCAGAACATTGTGTCCACGTTATTAGTCCTATTACATCTGCGACTTCATTTGGCTGTTGAAACATCACGGTCACGTCGAGATATTCTAGGCTTTGAACAAGGAGTTGCAAACGTGGCTTGAGTATTAATATTATTCGTATTCATTAAAAAATAAACTGTGTTTACAATTAAGATTAAGAAACACGAACTGGCTTTTATTAAACAAATGACTTATTAACAGTTAATAATTATCTTTAGGTTGTTTATTATAAATTATTTATTATTATTCTGGTGCAAAATATAATTGCTGTTGATCAAGATGTTTAAAGATAAGATTATTAGTCGCACAAGGGGAAATTTCATTTACAGCATCGACAATGAACGCAAACAAAAAAGAAGGTAAATATAAAAAGCAAAACTATAACTAAAATATATATACTTACTGTCAGTAATTAAATTGTTATCGTTAATTATTCATATTAATGATTTATAAGCTGCTTATACATATTTTTAAAAGTAGTTTATAAATGATTGTATTACTTAAGTCTTTATTTCACTCTGGTGACTGTGATTTATATATATTTTAGGTTAAAATATACGGTTAGAATTAAAAACGCACTCTCTATAATCTAGTTGCTGCTCACTGAGCCTTCTACCACTAGTCATCGGGTTAATGAACATATAGAAGCAAATAGATATCAAATATAGTTGACAATTTACTGATGTTTTACTATTTACTTTTACCTCAACTAAGGGTTTAAAATAGTAGACAATTACAATTACTACAGTTAACGTCACACAAGCTGGTACAATTTAAAATCAATAAAATAGAGACAACAACAACTTTCTTGACGGTTTCTAATGTAGATTGTTGGTTTGTCTACTTCACACACAGACGCACACACCTACACACAAACACACCGTGGTACCTAATCCTGTTTCTACTTGCTGTCACGGCGATCACTTCACTTCCTGCGGTTTTAGTACCTGAACTCAGCACGAGAGCCAATAAAACTTCAGAGCCTGGTTATGAACTTTCAGCGGTCGATTAGTTTTCACTATTGTTCGTTCCTGCTGTGGATAAACTACACCTAGGATGCAAAAACACACATTTGATTTCATGCCGGTCTTAATGAAGATAAAGGAAACAGGTGAAGAAATCATTAAAGTGAGGATCTCAAACTGTTTTTACGAGTGTTGAGCAAAATCATCACATGTTCAACAAACGTTTTCATTTATAAATCTTTGATGATATAATTAAGACGGAACAGATCCATTAAGAAAACACTTAAAAATGGTCAAAACTGAAAGTAAAACCACATAAACATTGACCCAACATTAAACATCTAAATAAAAACCCAAACTGGATCAAAGCAGCTTGACAGCGATCCATGTCCACATGAATTTAGTCAAGAGACCAGTTGAGATCGAGACCCTGGATTATTATGTGTTTCAGTTCCATTTCAAGCTTTGAGGCAGGTTTGATTGATTGATTGATTGACGACAGACATTTGTGTCCCATCGTATCTCCGGCAAGATGAAGCATCTCGGTCCGGTCGAGTCCGTCTTTCATGTCAGAAGGTCAGTGTAAGAGCAAACACTCCAGTCGGGCCACGATCCATACGTGAGATTTACAGCCTGGTCCGTCCATCCGTCTCCACCCACCGACCCCAGCCTGTCAATCAATGACCTCATATCCAGTCTGCAGCCGTAAATAACAGCTGGATGTGTTCTCTGGTTGGATGCGGCGTTCAGGCAGCAGATTTCGCTGATTTCAAGGATCAAAAAGAAGTGATTTCGTACCAGCCGACACCACAGCTGTGAGGCATTAGCAGGGTTTGTGTGTGTTCAGGGAGGAAGAGGAGGGTCAGGTCTGTCCGGAGCCGTGAGAAAGGACGGCGACAGCTTCCAGAAAAAGTCGGAAAACATTTCCCTCCACGGGCTATTCCACCCCTGGACCTGAGGTCACACCTGAGGTCGACGTGACGTGTAAGTACAGCGAACGTCTTCACCAAACATGTGGCAACAATCCACACGTGGCACTTCAAAAAGCTGTTCGTGCCTTTTTTTCAATTTTGGGCTGGAAAGCAAATGTGTGCAGGAGCATTCTGGGTAATTGCACGGGCAGAACACCCTGTTATGTCTCAGAGAAATAGTTGAATAATCAAATTACACAAATGAGACATTTAGAGTCGAATCATTGTTATCGTGGAGATCTTCAGACGTCTGCGCCAACCACCATATGGATTTGATCTTTTATATAAATGAATTCATTCTGGAGGGAAATTCTGGCGCTTACTTCTGTTGGCCCAAAAAGTATTTCCATAAAACTGTAGCTCTCTGAGATGTTGATGACTATAATGTATACCTTCATTTAAGGAATAAAACCTGCTACTTTTTTTGACCCAGCAGCCTTGACAGGAGATGCCAGAGAAAGTGTTACTGATGTGGTACTGCTGCGTCACTGTCGTGTTACTGTCGTGTTACTGACGTGAGTTACTGCTGTGTAAATTGCCATGTTACTACTGAGTTACTGCTGTGCTACTGCTGTGTTACTACTGTGTTACTGCTGGGTAACTGACGTGTTACTAGTGAGTTACTGCTGTGTTTATGCCATGTTACTACTAAGTTACTGCTGCGTTACTGTCGTGTTACTTTTGTGTTACTGTTGTGTGACTGACGTGTTACTATTGAGTTACTGCTGCGTTAATGACATGTTACTACTAAGTTACTGCTGCTTTAATGCCGCGTTACTACTGAGTTACTGCCGTGTTACTGACATGTTACTACTGTGTTACTACTGCGTTACTGATGTGTTACTAGTGAGTTACTGCTGTGTTAATGCCATGTTAATACTAAGTTACTGCTGCGTTACTGTCGTGTTACTGTCGTGTTAATGACGTGAGTTACTGCTGTGTAAATGCCATGTTACTACTGAGTTTCTGCTGTGCTACTGCTGTGTTACTACTGTGTTACTGCTGGGTAACTGACGTGTTACTAGTGAGTTACTGCTGTGTTTATGCCATGTTACTACTAAGTTACTGCTGCGTTACTGTCGTGTTACTTTTGTGTTACTGTTGTGTGACTGACGTGTTACTATTGAGTTACTGCTGCGTTAATGACATGTTACTACTAAGTTACTGCTGCTTTAATGCCGCGTTACTACTGAGTTACTGCCGTGTTACTGACATGTTACTACTGTGTTACTACTGCGTTACTGATGTGTTACTAGTGAGTTACTGCTGTGTTAATGCCATGTTAATACTAAGTTACTGCTGCGTTACTGTCGTGTTACTGTTGTGTGACTGACGTGTTACTATTGAGTTACTGCTGTGTTAATGACATGTTACTACTTAGTTACTCCTGCTTTAATGCCGCATTACTTCTGTGTTACTGCTGCATTACTGCCGTGTTACTGACATGTTACTACTGTGTTACTGCTGCGTTACTGATGTGTTACTAGTGAGTTACTGCTGTGTTAATGACATGTTACTACTGAGTAACTCCTGCTTTAATGCCGCATTACTTCTGTGTTACTGCTGCATTACTGCCGTGTTACTGACATGTTACTACTGTGTAACTGCTGCGTTACTGATGTGTTACTAGTGAGTTACTGCTGTGTTAATGCCATGTTAATACTAAGTTACTGCTGCGTTACTGTTGTGTGACTGACGTGTTACTAGTGAGTTACTGCTGCGTTAATGCCATGTTACTACTAAGTTACTGCTGCGTTACTGTCGTGTTACTTTTGTGTTACTGTTGTGTGACTGACGTGTTACTATTGAGTTACTGCTGCGTTAATGACATGTTACTACTAAGTTACTGCTGCTCTAATGCCGCGTTACTACTGAGTTACTGCCGTGTTACTGACATGTTACTACTGTGTTACTACTGCGTTACTGATGTGTTACTAGTGAGTTACTGCTGTGTTAATGCCATGTTAATACTAAGTTACTGCTGCGTTACTGTCGTGTTACTGTTGTGTGACTGACGTGTTACTATTGAGTTACCGCTGTGTTAATGACATGTTACTACTTAGTTACTCCTGCTTTAATGCCGCATTACTTCTGTGTTACTGCTGCATTACTGCCGTGTTACTGACATGTTACTACTGTGTTACTGCTGCGTTACTGATGTGTTACTAGTGAGTTACTGCTGTGTTAATGACATGTTACTACTGAGTAACTCCTGCTTTAATGCCGCATTACTTCTGTGTTACTGCTGCATTACTGCCGTGTTACTGACATGTTACTACTGTGTTACTGCTGCGTTACTGATGTGTTACTAGTGAGTTACTGCTGTGTTGATGCCATGTTAATACTAAGTTACTGCTGCGTTACTGTTGTGTTACTTTTGTGTTACTGTTGTGTGACTGACGTGTTACTAGTGAGTTACTGCTGTGTTAATGCCATGTTACTACTAAGTTACTGCTGCGTTACTGTCGTGTTACTTTTGTGTTACTGTTGTGTGACTGACGTGTTACTATTGAGTTACTGCTGCGTTAATGACATGTTACTACTAAGTTACTGCTGCGTTACTGTCGTGTTACTTTTGTGTTACTGTTGTGTGACTGACGTGTTACTATTGAGTTACTGCTGCGTTAATGACATGTTACTACTAAGTTACTGCTGCTTTAATGCCGCGTTACTACTGAGTTACTGCCGTGTTACTGACATGTTACTACTGTGTTACTGCTGCGTTACTGATGTGTTACTAGTGAGTTACTGCTGTGTTAATGCCATGTTAATACTAAGTTACTGCTGCGTTACTGTCGTGTTACTGTTGTGTGACTGACGTGTTACTATTGAGTTACTGCTGTGTTAATGACATGTTACTACTGAGTTACTCCTGCTTTAACGCCGCATTACTTCTGTGTTACTGCTGCATTACTGCCGTGTTACTGACATGTTACTACTGTGTTACTACTGCGTTACTGTCATGTTACTGTCGTGTTACTGACGTGTTACTGTCCTGTTACTGACATGTTACTACTGTGTTACTGCTGCGTTACTGTCATGTTACTGTCGTGTTACTGCCGTGTTACTGTCCTGTTACTGACATGTTACTACTGTGTTACTGCTGAGTTACTGTCATGTTACTGTCGTGTTACTGCCGTGTTACTGTCCTGTTACTGACATGTTACTACTGTGTTACTGCTGCGTTACTGTCATGTTACTGTCGTGTTACTGCCGTGTTACTGTCCTGTTACTGACATGTTACTACTGTGTTACTGCTGCGTTACTGTCATGTTACTGTCGTGTTACTGACGTGTTACTGTCCTGTTACTGACATGTTACTACTGTGTTACTGCTGCGTTACTGTCATGTTACTGTCGTGTTACTGACGTGTTACTGTCCTGTTACTGACATGTTACTACTGTGTTACTGCTGCGTTGCTGTCATGTTACTGTCGTGTTACTGACGTGTTACTGTCCTGTTACTGACATGTTACTACTGTGTTACTGCTGCGTTACTGTCATGTTACTGTCGTGTTACTGACGTGTTACTGTCCTGTTACTGACATGTTACTACTGTGTTACTGCTGCGTTACTGTCATGTTACTGTCGTGTTACTGACGTGTTACTGTCCTGTTACTGACATGTTACTACTGTGTTACTGCTGCGTTGCTGTCATGTTACTGTCATGTTACTGACGTGTTACTGTCCTGTTACTGACATGTTACTACTGTGTTACTGCTGCGTTACTGTCATGTTACTGTCGTGTTACTGACGTGTTACTGTCCTGTTACTGACATGTTACTACTGTGTTACTGCTGCGTTACTGTCATGTTACTGTCGTGTTACTGCCGTGTTACTGTCCTGTTACTGACATGTTACTACTGTGTTACTGCTGCGTTACTGTCATGTTACTGTCGTGTTACTGACGTGTTACTGTCCTGTTACTGACATGTTACTACTGTGTTACTGCTGCGTTACTGTCATGTTACTGTTGTGTTACTGACGTGTTACTGTCCTGTTACTGACATGTTACTACTGAGTTACTGATGCTTTGATGCCGCGTTACAACGGTGTTACTGCCGTGTTACTGCCGTGCTTCAGGCACCGATTGGAAGAGTAAGGTAGCTGGGAAGTGCAAAACAAATGTACAATCACTGACATTTACAATTTCCTAAAACAGTTTTAAAGAATCTTGAAAAAACTTCAAAAAAGTTGGAATATATTTTTTATTTGTTTCAAAATGTTGTATAATCGTTTCATAGTTTGTACATTTGTTTAATGATTTTGTACTTTTGTTTCACAACATAAAATTGTTTAAGAAAATTGATGATTTGTTTCGAGATTTTGTGCTTTTTCTTTGAGTTTACATATTAGTTTCTCACTTCCCATCAGAAAAAAAAGCATGCATCTATTTAAACAATAAAACGAAAGTTTAAGTGTACACTCTTTCTGTGTAAAATCTCATATTATATTTCTCTAAATGTTGTTTATGACACATGTGTGGTCTGGTCTCACGAATCATCGACCCTGACAGAGCGAAGATTATCAAAGAAGTACAGACGTCTCTCTGAGACATGAGAGCCACATCGTGACAAAGCAGACAAAGAAAAAAACAATAAAGACGTGAAAGTCTTTTCCGTCATAACCTCTCGCCAATTAGCAGAGTTAAGGAGTGTGAGGAGGCGCAGAGGATGTTGAATTCAACCAGTTTTATATTGATTTATCCTCCAGCCTGAGGACCCGAGTGGCTTCCATATTGGGACCACCTACGCAAAAATGTATACCTGCACTCTCCTAATTGAGGGGGCTGGGATACCCACTCTTGACCCTTAAGAACTCAACAACATGCACCAAACTATTGTAGTTACAATATATATTTATTTTATGTTAAAAGTAATGGTCCTTTGATCTCTAGGGATGATTTACTGATGGTTTGTTTCCAATAAAAAAATGGTTTGTGTCATGTGTGCGTCAGTTGGATTCATGCATTAACACAATAACTATTGTGCCTTTATGTTACATTTTCTGACGGTTAAGTATATTTAAGCGGACTGTCAGGAAAGTGCTTAAGAGTCACGACTTCACTCCTTATTCATTCATTCATTTTCTGCTGCTAAATCCCATATGGTGGTTCCAGTTTCTCCGGGCGAAAGGCGGGGGAGACCCTGGACAGGATGCCAGTCTTTCAGAGGAACATAAAGACACAAAACCATTCACACACACACACACACACTCATACTTCAGACAATTCCCCCAAGTTCTCAATCAACCTCTGTATTGTTTTGGACTGTGGGAGGAAACCGGAGTGCCCGGAGTAAACCCACAACTTTATGTCTTCATTCATGTTTTTTTGTGTTTTATTTCAGATATTTGAATGAATAAAGCGCCGTTCAATTATTACATAAAAAGCTGATTGTCTCGTCATCTCAAGTATTTTTTTATTTTATTCATAGTTTATGTTCTAATCATTATTTTGTCTTAAGGTAGATAAATAACCTTCAAGATAATTTACAGTTTTAAGATCCTTCTGAATATTTATATCTGTCTTTATCTGCGTGAAAATAATTCAAAACCAGTTCCTGAGTTGGAGCAACGCATCCGTCAAATCTTCCACGTCGGTCGATCCAACTTTAGCTGCGGTCAGAAAGTTCAGTTCCTCCCTCTGATGAGACGCAGCAACACGGGTGCGACCAGACAACGAGCGGAGAAGAGGATATATCGGGTGAAGAAGGAGAGAGAAGAGATCATTAACACTGTGTGACGGCACACCAAAGGGCCACACCAGCGTGTGCGGTTGCAAATACTCCACACCCTTTTCCAGCTGTTGGGCAGGAGAAGACACGAGTCCGACCAGCGAGTCGTCTCCAAACAAACACGTGTTCGTGGATGTATCGAGCAGATGTGCGAGTCAGACGTTCCTTTAATAGAGATGATGTCGCAGCAGAAGAGAAACACATCTTGAGAATCTTTCTTTCACAAGTTTATCCACCAAACACTTGATTTCCTGCCATTTTTAACCCCATTTTACTCATTTTATCCAATCCTGGGTTGAGCAAGTGAAACAAACACAATCTTTTCAGAGGCTCGTGCAGACAGTGGAACCAATGGACACTAGAAAACATGGTAAAAGTATATGTGACGTCCATCACACAGCAATGACCTACACAATGGTGTGTGCACTTCCTGCATGATGTCGTCAAACGGTGCAACTTCAAATTAATATTTCGACACACTTTTTATCTCACATTTAACAATCAAATTAAGAAAAAAGACTAGACTTTCACCCAATTGTAATGTGTCCGACGCCTCTGATTGGCTGAACCCACGACATTTTTGCCTTTAAAATAACAACAGATATTTCTTTGATTATCAATGTTAGTCACTTGACAGTTAATATTGCATTGTACGGTTACAAGTGAATTATTTTAGTCAACACGTCACAGCCAATCAGAGACGTCGACACATGATGCCTGGACAGTCTGTTGTGCTGGTAGTCGGATCGGTAAGTGACAGAATGAACAGATGCTTGGAAAATGATCCGATTGACAAAGATCGTCTTTGTGACATGAATGTTTTATGAGGTACAAAGTTCCCGCAAATCCTTCAACTGCAGAAGCTTTTAAAGTTTGTTTTTTGTGTGATGTCATCACGTAGGAAGTGAACGGACCGAGATGGTTCTTACGCCCTTCAAAGGTTTGACTGAATTACTTTTTGACGATGAATTCCTTAGTGTTAGCACGAGGCTACAAACACAACCAAAACAACACACTTCTAATATTGTTTCTTTTTTCTCGACGTGTGAAAGTTGTCGTCATGTACGTGTGACTCAACACACTTTAGACACAACACTCATTTACATGTTTGAACCTTCATCGATGCTTTAAATAGTAGTTACTGTGAAGAAAGACTTTGTTCGATCTGTCCTGACAAACATTTCAGAATCAAAGCTCTGTACGGAACTTAGTTCCTCCTCAGTACAAGTTAAGGCTGAAGTTTTAACAAACAAACAACAGAGAAATGATATAAAATGTTGCTGTGGATCTGCTCTCGATGTTGTTTGTGTTGTGACGGATGTGTGTGGTGTGCATTTCTTCACTCTGACACTCCGTCAAAAGTCTTTCTTCGCCCACAACAGGAAGTCCAGCATTATTACGACCCGTGCTTATATTCTTATGACACCAACTGGGAAAAAACACAATATAAATCTGATTTTAACCACACACGTGGTAACACAGACAGAATAACTCACCTAAATATATATATTTATTTATAGATTTATATATATATAATTCAGTCTAGAAAGCCGTCTCTTGTGTGTTACTATTGTCAGCCTCACTTGTGTGTGTTTTTCTCCTCAGCTTCCATCACTCCCACACAGACCAGATCTGCCTGCTCTGATCAATTATCGCCAGGTTTTCTTGTCCGGCGTCGACATAACTCACACAAGACTCATCTTGAGGACACAGAGAAGCTTAACAGGTTCACTTAGTATTGATTTATAGAGAAATAAATGAAAATAGTTGCTCGGGCATCGAAGCTAAAGTGGAAACAAGGTTACTGCATTAAGAAACACAAGTGTCTCAACATGATGTTGAATGATACACAAGAAAACAATTTGATTTGTTTTGTCGATTCTTTGTTCAATGAAGTGAAGGTTTTCCTTTCATTGAACGTGTGAGCACAAGTGAACAGAACCTACTGAACCCAGATGAGAAAAGCAGAATACCACCAAGATCGTATCACTTCTTCATCCACAAACGTACCTGTGAGTAAAGCTTGAACTGTGTGTTGGTGTGTGAAGTGTATGAATTCAGGAAATGTTGTTTAATTGTCTTGTCTTGAAATACACATATGTTTAAACAACCAAGAGTCTTTAAATGATGTGTGTTTGTATTCATCAAGTTATCGTCACGTACCTGCAACCCAGCAAACGCTACACTGTACAACAGAAAACCAAGTGTTTGAGTCGAGTCAGGAACTGTGGATCCGTGTAAACTCAATCAACTAGTGGTCTTGGTTAACCAATCAATCCTGAGAAGACGACCACGAAGGTTTGACCAACTTTGATGCAAGAGTTTTCATCTTTGCTTTGGGTTTGTAACCAAAGCTCAGAATCATCGGTGCAAATTAGACAGAACCTTCTAAACCAAGATGAAAAGGCAGAACCTTGGCTCAGCTCTTCAGGCCGGAACCAATGCAATGTGGTCATAAGATCTGTGAGTGGATCTCCTGCTCCATCCCTTCAGACACTCAAGATGATTCTAGAGTCTTGGTCCAGCCAGTCCAGTCGTGACCGACTGAGGTCACCAAACGGAACACACCGTCCACTCTGGCTGCATCGAGATACACTTCAGTACCACTTTATTACAGACAACATGCTTCAGCACTGATCATGAGAATCAACTGTTTGGAAATTAATAATTCATGAAAAAAACATAATTTTAGTTGATCGCAAGATATGTCATGTGTCACTTGCAACGCATTGGATATTGTTGTGAAATAAGTTAATTCATTCATTTTCTACCGCTTTATTTGTCTTTATCGCGAGACTGGAGCCTATCCCAGTTTCATTGGGCGAGAGGCAGAGGACACCCTGGACAGTCTGTCGCAGGGCACACAAAGACAGACAACCATCCACACACACACTCATACCTATGGAAAATGTCCCCAAGTTCTCAATCAACCTCTGTATGTTTTTGGACTGTGGGAGGAAACCGGAGTACCCAGAGTAAACCCAAGCAACATGGGGAGAACATACAAATTCTACAAAGAAAGGTCACAAGTTGGCTTGGCCTGGAAGCGAATCAGCAACCTTCTTGATGTGAGGTGACCGCGCTAACCACTGGCCATACTGCACCCTGTTGTGAAATAAGTATAAAAAAGAAAAGTGATTTTCTCTTTTGAGAAACATTAGCGAGTAACTGTTCACAAGCAAAACACAAAACTCTAGAAACAACAACTTCTGTTTCAGAGACTCGTCCCATAAATAATGCTTGAACACAAACATGCCTCAAAGTCTCTAAAAGCGAGGAGACACACACATAGAGACCACCATCGTCTGCATACAGTCAAACAGACATTGATGCAAATACACAAACATCTTGTTGTGACCAGTCCAGAGCTCTTGCTGATTCTTTTGTATTTTTACTTTTTTTTATACGTGAGCGTCCGTCTGTGAATGTAATCCTGACATTTGATTCTTCCCCGGTACAAAAAAGGTTGTTTTAAATGACTGATACACATCTTTTTTTTAATTGTTAATAAAGAAAGAAGGTAAACTCAAACACATAAACAAACAAGTTTGTTAAAATGTCAATCCAAAGACAAATCTTCTTTGATGGTTGTTTGTCTTACCTTTGGATTTCTGTGGCGGCCAAAAGGTTAAGTGTTCCTCGTGGGATTACGGTTCATCCGTCCCTGTGGACTCCATATCCTTCCCTCTACGTTCGTCTCAGAGTCAGTGGGGATCGTCGCCAGCGATGCCTGCTCGGGTACGACTGCGCTCTTTCTGAGCCTGACTGGCCTTTTCTTGGGGAGAAAAAGCCCACATCCCACTGTCAGTCAAGCGGCGGAGCATACTTTCAGCTGGGCCGCCATCCAAACAGACTTTGAAACTATTCTATTTCGGTCTGCCATATGAGCGGTAATGCTTCTCCGAGGAGTGGGGGATGAGGGGCTCGTTCTGGAGACGTAATTGGACGATGACCAGTTATGGTGAAATCTAATTGCAGACTTCATCAGTGGGAGCAAAGTAGCGACAAGAAGAAAAAAAAAGGTAAATGACTTGAAAATAAGACTTCAAGAGAAAAGACGCGCACAGACCACATAAATAAACGGGGAGCTGGGTTCCAGATGTGGCAGACGGAGGGTGGGGATGAGAAGAAAGAAAGGGAGGGACGGGGAGAAGTGCCATGGCAGCAGAAAGAAACCCCGACACGAGAAAGTGTTTACTCTCCCAGGAGCCACTGAGAAATAGGGGTTTTGAGGAAGGTGAGAGGATGTTGAGTCGGCCTTGTGTTGTTCCTGGACTGAAAGCATGAGGACTCCTGGGTGTCTGGTTTCACGTCAGGCCATGGAAACGACTGCCGTATGGAAAAAATTGCTTTCAAAATCGAGGGAAGAAAATGAAAATATAAACTGCTGCCGGCTGTTTCCCATTACGAGCAGGACTCAGCTGGTCTGGGTGGCTCGGGTTCATATTGCCGTGAACCCACTAGTGAATAATTATCGCGTGATTATGTGAAAAGTGTCGCTCGGACCCCTGAACACAAAAGACCTAGTTACACATTAGAGAGAGTGGCACTGGAATATTAGCCTGAATCAGAAGGTAAACAGCTCATTTCCTTGCGCGTTTGACTTAATTTCCTTTTAATGCGACCGAAGGGAAGACGAAATCCTCCCCGAGAACTTGTTACACAGAATTAAACTGTGTAGCGTTTCAGGTGTGAGGTTAGAATAAGTCAATAAAAGTTAACAACCTAGGGTTTTCGCAATTTCCCTCATTAAATGACCAGAACTTCACACGTTCATAGACTCAAATACAAATGTGTGAACGTTTTTTTCACTTCTCAGAATCCATCCAATAATCTCAAAATCAGAGGCGTTATTGTTCATATTATAACAGCAGGTTTGACTATGTTTGACTCATGTCTGAGAAACTCTTTAACTTTTTACTGAAGTAAGTAAGTAAGTCATTATTTGTAGAGCACTTTTTTAAGACCAGGGTCACAAAGCGCTTAAACATTCAAAATAATACTCAATAAAATATACACTTAAAAGTTCAAGAAAACACCGATACAAACACTCGAGTCTCAGAGAATCAAGGAAAAGCCTGAACAAATAAAATTGTCTTCAGATGTTTCTTGAAGGAGTCAGTAGATCATCAAACACAGAGGAAGATCGTTCCAAAGCTTAGGAGCAACAGTCTGGAAGGATTTCTCTCCTCTGGTCCTGAACCGTGTTCAGGAACCATCAGTAGATTCTGATCCACAGACCTCAGAGCCCGAGCTGGGGTGTAAGGCTAGATCAGATCACTGATGGAAGGTCTGACCATGAATAGATCTGAAAGTAAGAACCAGAATTTTAAATTTGATCCTGAAAGAAACTGGCAGCCAGTGAAGAGTTTTAAGGATCGGAGAAATGTGAGTTCTTCTACTAGAGCAGCTCAGAATTATATGAAGCGAGGATGAGATGTGTTAGTTGTTGCTCTACACTTAGTTAAAGTGATTCAAACTTCACTCATGTTCTACTCTCATGTCAACTAATGTTGGATTATTTTCAGAGTAATCTGTTCTTTTAAGCGTTATAGAAAAAAAATGTTTGTTCATTATATCTATGCTTCCAGTGTAGAGGTATGAGCTCGCGATGTTTACCCAGAGTATTACAGTCTTGTTATTATTTAAACTTATGCCAAAAACAATCATAAAATATAGAACTATTTAATATTTTCATGCTCAATTGTTCTCATGTTGAGGCTTCAATCCAAGACGTTACAGACGAGTAGTATGGATGTATTTAGATGTTTTTAAGTGTCTTTTTTGACGAAGATGAAGATGAGGACCACTTAGCTCTAGTCGCTACTATAAAATGAACAAACATTTTTGTCTATAAAAAGAACAGATTTCTTTGAAAAGAATCAATATTAATCGACATGAGAGTAAAAAATGAGTGACATTTGAATTTTGCTTAAACTCTTCTGGAAGTGGATGAGAAGAAATAAATAAAAGCCTCTTTGTGCCAGAAGATCAAAGTTATCTGGGAAGTAAAATCTTTCACAATCCGTTGACAGACGGACTAGATCGATAGATTCGTCCTTCTGAGTAAGATCCAACCTGAGTTAGATCCAACCAGCAGGAGAAAGATGTTAGTTTTGTGGGCAACAATAAGTTCTCTTGGAACCAACTTTTTTTTTCGTGGATGATCTTGATTTTGTCTTTTCTGACTGAAAGGGCCACAGTTTGGACCAGCTCTAACATTCAGTGCTATTGCTCTGGGATGGATTCATCTCAACCAGAATCAGCGTCTCACCCCAATAATTATCAAATCCAGACAAAGGATTTCTACATTTTTCTTCGGCGTCTCTCCAGAGAAAAGTTTCCACTTTCTTCCAAAGTTCACGGACGACTGATCCCACAACTGAACCTGGTATTAATAGAACACAGAGGAGCCCCGTCACGGATGAGAGGACGGTAACATCAAGAGACAGACGAGAGTCTTTGGTTGGACGAGAATCTACCACAATTACCGCTCACACACTCAACGAGTCACCCTCCACTTGTTTCACTCTACAACCATCAACAAGACTTTGAGTTCTGACCTAAACGGCATCATCTGAAACGGCAGATGAAGTAAAAATAAATCCAACGCCGGAGCGACGATGAAGTAAGCGATGAAGTGTTTTGCTCTGATTCACTACGCGTTCGTTCATGGGACTAAATACGATCAACCAGATACTGTTTTGCAATTTCACCCTTATTGATCGCACTCATGATCACATCACAGACCATTTTCTTCACATCCGGGATTATTTCTTTGGTGACTGAACATCTTTAGTCGAGCTGTGAGAGGTTTTCTTAAGATATCTGGAGTTGGATGTTTATAAGAATATTGTATATTTACAGTACATTTATACTCATAAATTTAGACTCATGAATCTTTAAATGTTACACAAAAATGTATATTTAGTTATTTATCAAGATTCAAGAGCAGCTTTATTCAGGATTATAGATACGGATAAACAATATACATGGAAAAATACAAAGAAAATTGTGCGGAAGCAAAATAAATAAATAAAAACAATGCAAAAAAACGGTGCAATAAATGGAGTATAAATAGCATGCTGGGAATTATCTTGAGATGAATCACATTCTTGAATTCTATGGTGAAAATTGAACAAGAAAACCTTTAGCAAGACAAGAAAACTGTTGAAACTCCCCAGTCTAACACAACATCTGGTAAATGGTTAATAATTATTAATTAAATATATAAACGCTTTCATTCAATAAGCACAGATAGTTCTATGTCTGAACTTTTATGTGTTTCATTGACTTTTACATCAAAAATCTTAACTTTTGTCTCTGAACCACTCTGGGTTTGGTTGTTTTTTTATTTTCAAAGTATTTTAAACTGTTTTTAGATTTAAAATATACTTGATCATGACAATGATGTCGCCCCCTGTAGGACTACCTCGGTATCAGCACACTGCATTGAAAACCTCGGGAGGCTATACATGAGAAAAGACTTGGAAAAAGATAGTCAAATATGGAAGAGCTGAAGTCCTGCCAGGTCCTCGTGTAATTCTTGTAAATATGGATTTATGCTGATTCTAATGAAGATGATTAATGACGGAGAGCTGGAGAAGAACAAGTTGGATTGCATTTTTGGCTGAGATCGTTTCATAACATCCGGTGCCAAACTTTTTTCTTTTTTTTTCTGACGTCATCTTGATTCCCAGCATTTTGTAAGGTGTGTCACCTGGTGGTCTTCACTTCACACACACTCTCTGCTCTTCTACAGTAAAATGTACAGGTTTATTAATGTTTTTTATGAATAATTATTGAACATATTGTATACATGTATAAGGAAGCTCAACTTGGTTTATGGTTTTTAAAGGTGTATTTAACGAGTGTTCATTATATAAATCTGCTTTTGTTTTCATCCAGTTAATCATAATTGTAATATTATTTATATAGTGTAACATGGTTGATGTACTGACTCTCTAAAAGTATTGTTAACACAGTTGATGTTTAAATTAAATTGAATTATGTGCGAGCTATTACAATTTCAAATATTTATTGTTTTTTATGTAAATTATATTTGCTGAACAAGTTTTGAATTTTGTGTATATCATTTTTGTGTTATTATATTTTTTTTATATAAATTCCCAAATCAGTGGTGAAGAACAACACAAGTACCCGAAACCCGAGTGTATCTAAAATACATTTTAATCTTGCTTAAATTTGTTTTTTCACAATATTGTTTACAATATTCATCTGTCTGCGTTCTCTCCGTCCGCTCGTCTCATCGTCGTCTTTATTGTCTCCAAACAGAACTGTACAATCATGTAAATCTTTGTTCTACATCAAGGCACAAGACAACAGCCGTTGTGGGGCCCCGGGGCCTTGGGTAGACGGATCTTTGACGGCGTCCCGCTGGCACAAAGGAAGGGAAGGGATGAAGGAGGTGGAGGATGAGAGAGGTTAAGGTGGAGGGATGAATTTGGGTTATGTGCTTGAGGTCAAAGTGAGGAGATAACATAACTGAAGATGCGTCCATTTTATTTTCCAGTGATACGCATGTTTTTTAAATAAATAAAAAAAAAATACAGAAAGTATTGGAATGATTTTTGTTTCATACTAAAGTGCTTTTTTTTCTTCTTTTTTTCTCTTGTTTGCTGAAAGCAAAAACGGGATAAAGAGGATGGAAACACGGACAGCTCGTCCAGCAGATGGCGTGAGTGAGTGAGTCACGGGCCGGAGTTGATTCTGTTGGGTTTTGTTTTTTTTGTGGCTTTTTGTTCTGAGGGTTTTTTTTGGGATGCGTTCTTGTCTACCTGTGGGAACACAAAGACAAGAAAGTCGTCGATAGAAGTTACAAATTAAGGGTTTTAGGGAACAGTACTTTAAAAAAAAAGTGTATGTTTGTTTTCTCACCATTCCTTTGTGGCTCTGGGGTTCTTCTACATCTGTAGGCTTCTCCTCCGCCTGCCGAAAGCCTTGGCGCCGACGTTCGTGGGCACGAAGTTGCTGTTGCCCATCCCACCCGACCGGCTGAGGAAGTCGGCGAGGCGGTGGGTCACGCAGGTCGCTGTGTTGCAGGCTCGCTTCTGTGCTGTAACGCTACTTCAGGACAACAAACGTGTGGTCAACGCACTGAGCAGATGCAGGAACACATTCAACACCACAAACTAAACATCTCCTCCAACTCTCCAGGTTTTTGTCTACATTTTATTCCTACATAGTTTTGAAAAAAAGTTGCAATAATTAATTTGATTTATATTAAACAAGTTGAAATTAATCCTTAAAATCTTTAGTATGATTTAAATATTGTTATTTTTTTCTATGAATTACCGTATAAGATTAATATGTTTTTCAGAGTAAATAAAGCGAGGCTTAAGTTAGTAGTAATTACAACTTGAATATATATTGATATTAACTCCAGATATGATAAATAATCTTTATCAATTCTATTAAAATTTAGTTGAAAGATTCGTCCAATATTAATGGCACCTTAAAAGAATCAAACCACAAAACATTTACAACAATTTTTTTGTTTGTTTGTTTAACTTCCAAAACTCAATAAGGACTAAAAACCTGCTAAAGATTTCATCTAAAAACGTCTCCTGGACTCGTCCTGTCATCAGGTAGGTTACTAGTTCCATCCCAGCCACAGCGACTTAACCAGTACATTCCTCTAGCCTTGAATAATCCGATGAACTAATAAATAAATAATATCTACTTCATTCTAATGTTATCTATTGAAGTAATTTGTCAAAAAATCAAAGCTGATTATTTTTGGGAGCGAGGAGGTTACACACAAACATCACAAAACTCACAACAAACATGCAATTAGAAGCATTTATTGCCCTAAAAGTTTCTTACCTGCGTACATGATGACAAGTTCAAGGCTAAATAATGGACTTTATCAAGTAAATGGAGGGATTTTTGTGGTTGTATTTTTGAATGTTTTTTTTTATCCAAGAAAGAAGGTGCTACATCTTCCTGGTAGAAAAATACATTTATTGAACAACAAATATGGTCGTATGAGTGGATAATTTATTAGAAGATTGAACGAAGTGATCGCTCTCAGCTTTCATTGCCATCGATGACTCCATGTACAAAGTGACAGAACTGGCTCAAGGAGGATCTGATTGTCTAGATGTTGGCGTGTCAATCATCTCTCTGAAGTAACTAGGTGTTGGAAAACGGGAAAAGAAAAAACTGCTAAATATCCTTTACAAGCCAATCAAGCAGGATTACCCAACATGCACTTGTAAAGACAATCAAGGATGTGGATGCAGGTAAAAGAGGAGGTCGAGGCAGGGGGGTATGGGGGGGGAGGGGTGGGTTGCTGGTTAGATGCTGTCAAACGTCTCGCCGTAGCTTGCATAGCTGTCACTCTCAGGCACATTGCGCTTCTTGCCCGGCGTCCCTGCGCCCACGTTCGTGCGAGGGAACGTCTGCAACTTGTGCAGCTCCTGAGACAGTTTCCCCAACACACAGGTGCTGAGGTTGGAGCAGCGCTTGGTTAGGGTTCTGTCCAGACTGTCGGGGGGGTAGAGGTAGGGGGAGGACAAGAAGACATGCAGAGAACAGGCTCATAGATGAAAGAAATTCATGCATCTTCATTTGTCACAACATTCCCTGATACATTCCCGCAACTCATGCACATTTTTCATCGTGCTGAACTAACATCGCTCCACCTCGGTCGACTCGTCACCGAATCCCTTCATGCACCCCCCCCCCCCAAACACCCCCCACCCACCACCACCACATCCTTCACACCCACAAACCAGTAGCTTCAGTCATGCAAACTCCACTGAAGTGACTGATCATGCACGATCACTCGTTCCATTAGGCATTCATGGTTCACATGCCCGGCAGGCGAGAAATCTCTCCGCCCGTTCAACTCAAACCCACCCATGCGGGGTCACAGCAGAGAACGAGGGGGTCTACGAGTCACACACCGATAATGTTCCTTTTTTTTGGATCGAGTTACCTCAGTGATGGATGAAACGTCACTAAACCCCAAAAAACTTGGGACTTGAATCTACGATGTCTTGTCTTCAACCCAAAAACTATTGTTCATCAATCATGACCTTCCGGCTACTGGTTAAATCGAAGACGTCCGTACCTGTTTCCTTCGGTGGCTTGCTGCTCCAGCTCCTCCGCCGTCATCTGCACAAACTCCTTGACGATGGCGTTAAGTAATCGCCGCGCCTCGTAGTCCGTGAGCGTGACCCGGTCCGACATGGACTCTAGACCTGGTCTGAGAGGTTATTGGGAAAAACCATGTTAGAAAAGGATTAAAAATCTTGGTTGGATGGATCACAAAGTCAAGTTTTAGTGAAGGGTGGGGGGGTTGAAGAAAGAGGGGGTGATGATGAAGGGGGGGAGGGTAGAGACGTCACTGACTCCACAAGGGATGACGTCCGAGCGCGAGGGCCCTCAGCCAACGCACGGAAACAATCTGCAGAAAGTGCCCCATCTGACTGAGCGGCCGACGTGCGACCGGCTTTAGATTTATGAGAAAATCGATAGAAGCGTCAGAGGGAGGGGCCGGAGTCGGGGTTCGTAAAGATATGAAAATATAGACGACCGTTCATCTTCTGCAACTGTAAAACTCCATAGGCACTAAATGGATGATTTATCTTATCTTGTGGGTGACAAACTTTCAGAAGTTGCTAAATAAACGGAGCTAAAGAACATTTTAAGTCGTACAAAGTTGCATCAAAGTACATGATATCAACTAAGTTTTCAGTCCCTTTTACACTTCCTTGACTACGTCTTCAGACATAATTCAATGGGTCTCTCTGAAAACACAAGACTTCTCACCTGGCAGGGGCGGCTTGTGAGCAGTACATCTGGCAAATGACCAGAGCGTAGGCAACGAGGAACGCTGAGATCTTCAACATAACCATGGTCCCCTGGACACAACGAGAGAAACACGGACCGTCAGTTGGTGAATACTTGCCGCCGTTTCTGTCAAACTATCCCGCTGCGAACATCCTTTCGTCCTCGGCAACAGCTCTCTCTCTTCCTTCCAGTCATCCAGTCGGAAAAACTCTTCTCCTTTTGTCGGCTTATTGTTGTGTGTGTGTGTGTGTCGAGGGGAGAGAGAGTCGACGAGGGTCCTAGACTGTGGCACTTGCAGGAGTGGAAGAGGAGGTGGGGGCGAGCGAGAAGGTGGCGGGGAGGACTCCCATGCTTGCCAACTCCCAAAGGGACCCCGTGCATTAGTGTAATGAGCTGTTGCTCAGTTAAGATCGCCGTCCGTCCCCCGTTTTTTGATCCTTTCATTCCTCTATCTGCTCCGTTCCCTTCATTCCTGCCAGTGCTCCTGATTCACGGTGACCCCCCGAACCACCAGACATTACCACGAGCGAAAACACAACGTGAATGCAGAAAGCGACACTTACCTTCAGCGGTAATCACGCAGCAAAAAAAACAAAAAATATATATATTGTTGTTGTTTTTTTAATGCAAAATAAATCACTGCCTCGTGAAACTTGCAGATCAACTCTTGGTTCTGTTGCGTGCAGTGCAAACGCTCCAGCCTATATATCCCACCACTTGGATTTGGGCATTGACCGTGTAGGTGTTTAATTATCCGCGGCCGGCCAATCGCGTCGCTCTGCCGCCGCAGGGAGCCAATGGGAAGCCTCCCCCCCCACCCCGGACTTGGCTCGGCGAGGAGGGACATGGCTTCGTACTGACGTCATTGCTCAGTCACTAAGTGCTCCATTCACAAAATCCACCCGTCATTTGGACCATTTGCCATCGCCAATTTACATCGGTGTCATTAATTAAATGACCGGACTGAAGCTTCGCCAGCACGAATTATTTTAGGAACCCGACTAACAAAAAAAAAAAATCTAAAAAAGTTGCATTCAACAGTAAATCTCAGAAAATTGATCCACCCCCCCCACCCTCCATCCTCCCCCATTCACCACCCAGCTCTGGTCGCGGGCGGGGCCATCTACTGGGGAGGGCTGTTCACTACACAGTGACGCACGCGGGACACTCTTCATTCATAATGGTATTTGGATAACTCTGCACCCACGTCGCTCCCGTATAGACCTTATGTAATCTGTCAGGGATGTGATTCACCGCAAATAATGAGCCGGAGTCTGTTTGTTTATGGATCCTCTACGAAGACTCGAAGCACTTTTTTTTTATCAAAGCCATCGTCTGTTTCAACTTTCACTGTAAAAACCGTTGGTTTGTCGAGGAGTCGCTTCGAACCGACATCATGAATGGAGCTGATAAAGTGATACTCGCGTCGGTCCCGGTAATGACGACCTCCGCCCCGGGGGCCGCCGCCCACACACAACACCCGGTCGACCAATCGATGACATCCACTGACAGGCACACTTTCTCAGAAGCAATTACACAACTCTGGACCATCATCTCAATTCTTTGTCGTGAGTCGGGTGTGTGTGTGTGTTTCACATGGAATCGGGCGGCACCGGTACAGTAGGTGTGTGTAGATGTGAGTGTATGTCAGGGTGAAGAGAAGAGGGGGTTGGGGGGGGGGTTGCCTCTCCTCGTCTGCGTCATAGAGGAACCCCATTAGACAGGATGAGCCTTTTAGTGCTATTGAGCCTCGAGGCTCGCCCGTGTCAGGCTCTAAATCACTGCTGAATAGACAGCTCTGGGGTCCCGGGCCATATCTGCGTGGCTACATCGCTTCTCGCTGTCCAAACTAACTTATTATCCTGCTCCGGACAGATGAAGCCATGACATCATAGGGTCTTAAAACTCCACCGCTGATAATGGATCAATCTCGACATTGGTCTTCAAACGGACGAGGAAACGCAGAGTCAGCGAAAAAAAACGATGGTCGGGGGGCGTTAAACCCCGTGTCTTAAGGAGTTTGTGTTTTCAGTTTTTTTTGAGGCACTTCTTGGCGAGGGTTCCAGGTGACCTTCTCTGAGACGACGCGTCAGAAGTAGCGCAAAAAGTTGTGACCGAGTATAGTCGGGAGGAATGTAAGATGAGATGCAAGTCTTTCTTCATGTCAAAGTTGGATAATTAAATGAAGGAAATCCAAGGAGTCTTAGCAGCAAGTTCCCAAAAAAAGATTAAACATGCAAACTAGGGCTGCACGATATATCGAAAAAATATGGATATTGGCACGTGCGATATGCATATCGAAAACATGTTGTCAATTTGTACTTCTATGTCGCGTTGTTTTTCACGTGTCTGTGCGGTGCAGCTTGCTAGACTCTGTTGCTATGGTGATGCGTCTTGCCGGCGTGATGACTTCTATTGACTCAGTATATACACGGAAGTAATGCTAACTTATGAGCTACTCATATGTGAGTGATCCAGTCACTCATCTCTTTTAACCCCCTCTGTTAAAGCAACATATTGTAAGAACTTTTCATCTCGTCTCAGTTGTTTTCTTATAAGATCGTGAACTTCCAAAACAAGCGTAAACATGTCCGTCTTAGTGGAATGCAAATGAGCTAAGTTGTTAGCATCAGGTCATTTATAAACTGTTATGTGTGTTTGTACAAGAAGGTGGATTTATTATTGATTTGGTGATATTGTGACGCGCCGGAGGCTCCTCTCTGATTTCGCTCAGTTTCGCGGGAAACCGGTGCAACTCCCGCGAGACTGAACGTTATAAGTTATATTTTGTGCGGAAATAAACAATAGGGAAACATCGCATCGTTTTTTCTTAACGTAACACCCGGACCTCCCCAACAGTACTCGCTCCTGCACATTCACGTGGATACATTTTTAGGTAAAAAAAAAAACATCGCATTAATATCGATAACACAATTCAAGACACCAATATTGAATATCTCACTTATTTCCAATATCGCCCTAATACAAACCCATTCAAGATTATGACATAAATAGTAATTATTATGTAACTACATTAGGTAGATTCTTCAAGTCTTGGGCCTCTTTCCTTCTGCTGCTGCACCTGCGACCTGACTTCAGATCATTAGAAATGGACGGATTGAGACATTGCTCTGATTCATCCTCGATGTTACTTATTAGAGAATCATTTTAATGTTTACTGTCAAACTTTTATTAACACTTTAACAGCGATTCTCTCTCGACACACAATTTTTTCTTCTTCACTTTTTTTTACTCAAAGAACATTTCACCGTGAGTGACGTAAGGTTTGAACCAGACGATGAGTAGCACCTTCCTCTCGCTTTGATGATCGATGACAACTTTGACAAGGAGTCAATCATGACGTCGCTGACGTCTACGTAGTCAGACACCTGACGATATATGTCATGTATTGGCTCCACCAATCAGCTTCGCTCTTGAATAACAACACAAACGGCTGGTCTGGTCTGACCAGGACATTATTTTCTAACCATCGTCTCTATGTCGACCCACAAACTATAAACACAAACAACCACACACGGAGTGTCATTATCTCTTTTGTGCAACTACCTGCTGGTCCTCACACAGTCTCTGGGCGAGACAAACAGAGAATGAGTGCAGAGAGGTGGACACACACACTCACACACACACACTCTTAATAGATCACATTTGGATCTACAGACCATTTTCATGCTGTTTGTTTAACCTTCAGCAGAATCAATGGGATGCTGTTGCGTCATCGTTGGAGAGTTTAGTCGGTGTCACTCCAGGATGTAAACATCATTATGGTGATGTGTGTGTGTGTGTTTGTGTGGCTGTTGTTGTACCGTGGGTGCCTCCCCCCCCCCCCCCGTCAGGGGAGCTGCACTGACCATCCTGACTCCAGCCAAGTTTTTCTGAGTTCCTGAGGAAGAAAGAAAGAACTTTGTGAAGTTGAGTCGATACACTAACCTTTGAAGACAGGACTCCCTCGACTGAGATCATCACGCTCACCAGGGTAGAACTGATTAGTGGGTAACATGAGGACCGCTCGCCTCCTCGCTGCTCTTACAAGGAAGTGGACAAAGTTCTCTTTGAGAAACAAACTTTAGAATTAAATGAACAGTCTTGAAAGTACAAAGAAGTTTTTAGCGTCTGACACATGTATAGATATGAGTCATCAGTGAATTCATATTCAATATCAAACCGACAGTAACACAATTAATAGCTAATTTGATCTGAAGGTGTTTCATTATAAGAACAGAAAAAAAACTGTAAAAGACAAATGATCCTTGGAATTTCAAAAGTGATGTTAAACTCAAACACACTTGAGCTTGTGTCATCAAAGTAAAGATTTACCTTTACTCTGCATGTTTGTAAAGCAGATTTGATATTGTGATTATTTATTATTTATGTCTCTGTGTCATCATTTACACACAGCAGACAAATCTAAATCTGAAAATCTAACGTTGAACCTAATAATAAATTAAATCAAAACAAATTATATTGTCATATACATTAAATATTATATATTACATTCTTATTTGTGCTTTTCCCTGATTTTCTTGGGACTCCTGTGTTTGTCTTATGTGTCTTGATATTTTAAAGTATATATTTTAACTGCGTATAGATCTTTACAAATAACTATTACTTACTATTCATGTTTGGATGTTGCTTTTGTTCCTAAAATCATCGTCTCTGAACAGCAGGATCCGTTTTAATGTAACGATGTGTTGGTGAAGCTTCATGAAACAGTGTCATTATCTTCAGAGTCCACTAGATGTCACTCTCTATAATCTATTGCTTTGAACAACTATTCTATTGAAACATCATTAATAAACTGATGGCGCCAACTACTGACCTCTAAACATATGACACTGTTTCATGAAGCTTCATTGACACATCACTTGCATTCAAGCGAGTCGTGAGTTACGTACCAAGGTTTGGATGTTGACTACGAGAAAACACATTAGCCCCTTAAAAGTAAATATTACTCTTGATTTGATACTGTGAGGTGAGGAATACTCTTTTGACCGCTACTATCAAGATAAACAAAACTTTAATTAAGAACATTGTTGATGTTGCAACAATAGAATATTCAAGTAAACCACATGTTTCTTCTGACACAGGATCATACTGGACCCGAGTGTGTGTTTGGTGATTGGAGAACAGGTCGACACAATCAGGATGAAGGTAACAATTTATTACAGAAACACTTAATGAAAAGTTAAAGGCATCAATATACTGGGGGGGAAGAAAACACAAACCCAGGCAAGAATTGGAGTTAAACAGAAGTAGATATGGATAAAAAAAAAACATATATTGGTGTCAAAACAAGACTATGGCCGTATAGCAGAAGTGAAATAATAAAAATCAAAGAAAATACTCATGGGTAGAATCTTGTATTGCCTAATGAACCAGAGCCAAGCAAGGAAATTAGGACAATCTGACACCACGGACTGGAACGAGGGAGCTTAAGTAGACGCTATAAGAGTGTTGAAAGAACGAACGCAGAGGGGGGAAAGTAAGAAAAGTAAGTTAAAAAAATAAAAGCAAATACAAACACGTACAAGGACATATTCTTACTGAGATAATCTTTTGCTCACATGTACAAGTATTTGGTTTAATAAGCAATAATAAGGACAGCTTGAGAGGGACACAGGTACAGACCTAACATACTAATAGAAAACTATTAATAAAGAAAACAATCACAACTTATTATCATCACAAAAACACAAAAGACACCATGGAAAGACATCCAGAAACTGAGCTCTTGTCATTGGAATAAATGAAAAACACTTGTTAACAGATCATTTTGAAAAATGATATTTAGAACAGTTGGGGGAGGAAGGTTAAGACAACAATGAAGGAAAAACTTTAAGAACTCAGAGCAGCAAACTCACACTCACATTAAACTAACGAAAAGTGCCAAAGAACCAGGAACAATATGTAGTCAACTTTACCAGAATGGAATCAATGAAAATCTGAAACGAGGAACTGAAACCAGGAAGTAGAAGCTGCTGATCGTAGATATGTTCCAACTGTGCATCGTTAACCTGCTGAGGTACAGAGGAAGAAACACAGAAGGAAAGCTCACAAAATAAAAGCATATTCATGATCACACAAACAGGAAGAGCCACAAAAAGGTCAACGATTAAAGTATGTAAGGTTTAATAGATGTATTTTTAAAGTGGTGTCTGTTGTAAGTTTTCTCTTCTCAGACATCACTAATTGATCCATTGGTCATGTCTGGGAAGTCAAAACCACAGCTACACTTATCAACAAGTCTTCAAATCATAAAGTAGGTTTTTATTATCATGAAAGATGTTTCAGCTCATGCATGAATCCTGAGAATATTCCACTATACTCTGGTTATTGCTCCTGATGATTAGGTTCCAGGGTTGAGTCAGTACTTGGGTGACTTAGGTCAGTCTGTCAAACTGAGCCTGAGAAACCTGGGTGTTTTTTGACAAAGACATGTCTCTAGTTCAACACTGCAGAAGACTGACCAGAAACTGTTTCTTCAACTGAGAAAAATCTCTAAACTTAGTGAAATGATGTCACAACATGATCTGGAGCTTATAATCCATGTGTTTGTGTCTTCTTGTTTAGTCTATTGTAACTAAACAACTTTGGCGTCTAAACAAGAAGGAGCTGTCTCGCATGCAGTTCATACAAAACTCTGCAGCGAGAATCCTGACCTATTTTCAGAAATATTCATGGTCAGACCTTCCATCAGTGATCTGATCCAGACTTACACCCCAGCTCGGGCTCTTTAGTCTGTGGATCAGAATCTACTGATGGTTCCTGAACACGATTCCTTCCGCCTCACTTTTCCTCCAAAGAGCCATTAAACAGTTTCTGTTTATGGCTTCATCTGCTCCATTTCTACATGTTACATGACGTCACATGTTTGAATATGATAACATGATGGCGGCTCCGACACGCATGTGTTCTTGTGGCTTCTAAACCAGACAAACCAAGAGTAAACTCACTGACTGAATGGGATCCATTCTCTAGTGTGGCTTCAATACAAAGTGTTTGTTTTCAAAGGGCAGGACGAGCTGACAGCTGCTGTCACTTCTCTCTCCTCCCACACATCACAATCAGGCTGGATATCGGAAATCGGATCTTGATGTTTGTTTCGCTCGTTTATAAAAAGCTAATGTGGACAGAGTCATAAATCTGAGATCCAAGGAAACATAACATTTGGTTTCAGATACTTGACACGCTTTTCAGTGAAGAGTGAGAAACAAACAAAGATAAAAAACTTAAAACAAATATCTAGCTCTGACTCGAGTTATGAAATGTTGGACATTTCATCATGTTTTCTCATCAAAATTCATTATTTTCTTTAGTAACAGGATCATCTTTTCTAAATAACTTGTTTTTGTATTTTTCAATCAACTCAAGAAGAACAAGATCTCACGATGGAATGTTAATTCACTGACAAACTGAAAATAATTCACTCCATTAAATTTCAGACCCAATGATAGTGACGTGTTGATGAAGCTTCACGAAGTATAAATATTTTCAGAATCCACTAGATGTCACTCTCTGCTCTATCATCATCATTTTGAACATCTATTGTATTGAAACCTCATGCATTTTAAAGTGATGGCGCCACCTACTGACCTCTAAAATATGACACTGTTTCATGAAACAGTATCTGCACCATTGTGTTTATTTAAGTATTAGTAGGATTGAACGACCTACAAACTCGACTAAGGTGTTCAAAGGTATTTTGTCGTTAACGAAATGTTTGCCTCTACAAAATTTGGTTTTCACACCTATATTTATGTGGTCTGTGTCTCGCTCTGGTAGTGACGTGTTGGTGAAGCTTCATGAAACATTGTCACATATGTTAGAGGTCAGTAGGTGGCGCCCTCAGTTTAAAATTATGTTTCAATAGAACAGTATTTCAAAACAATAGTTTATAGATCACAGAGTGACATCTAGTGGACTCTAAAAATGTTGACACTGTTTCATGAAGCTTCATCAAGACACATTGGAATGAACACTAGGGGGATCTAAGGAACGGTGCAGATACTGAATTAGGGTCAGGTATTTTATTGTCCCCCTTTTCTGTGCTTCTATGCATTAAAACTTTAGTACTATAACATATTGTTTTTTCTTAGATAAATGTTCATTGTTGTGGATATATTTAGAAGTATTTACGATTTTTCATTTATTATTATTTACACATTATGATTTTTGTTGTATTTATTATTATTATTATTACAATTTTGCATCTTTATCTTCAATTATCCTTGTTTTTATTGTATTTAAATGTGTGTTCTGTTTGTCTGGTATGTGTATGAGTCGCTGAAATACTGCTGAAAGCTGGAAGAAGAAAAGAAATGTCACGTCTAAAGAAAGAGCTGTTAGACTCCTCAGTGTCGTACTTTACCATTCATAGGACCACAAGTGGTGTTGGGAACAAGGCGAGTGTTGATGGCGTCAGTGCTTGATCTATGAGAGCCACCGTCCACCCTGGTCACCCCCCGTCCCCCCCGCCCCCCCTGGATCAGTTGAGGCCAGACCAATCCAGATAAAGCACTTCCTGAAGAGAAAGGAGGCGAAACAGCACTTAAGTCATTATCCCACTCCAGCCTCCAGTAATGGCTCTCAATCTCCAAATCTAATCAGTGGCTCGCCAGCACAACGCACGCTCGCCACCTGATTAAATGCAAGTTCAAGTCGTGGTACTGGTGTCACTCTGTGGGGGGGGTTTTTTAAGTCAAAGGATCCACCGCGAAGATATGTAACGTCCTGCAGGTGTTCTCCAGGTATCTCTGCAGGTTCTCCATTCATCAGGAACCATGAAGAATATCAAGGATCTGTAGAGTAATAGTTCACACAAACTTCACTCATTTTCTTCTCTCATTTCGACTAATGTTTAATTGTTTTTATAGTAATCTGTTCTTTTTAGAGTTATAGACAAAAATGTTTGTTCATTTTAATGTAGCGACTGGAGCTCAGTTGTCTTCGTCTTTATCTTCGTCCAAAAAGACACTTAAAAACATCCAAATACCTCCATACTGCTCGACTGTAACCTCTTCTATTAAAGCTCCACATAAGAAAATGAGTTCATAAAAAAGATCACGATCAGTTCCATCGCCAACTTGGACGAAAGTGTTTCCTCATGGCAAGGGTCAAACAAGATGGACGTTACAGACGAGCAGTATGGAGGGATTTGGATGTTTTTAAGTGTCTTTTTGGACGAAGATGAAGACGAAGACAACTGAGCTCCAGTCGCAACATTAAACATCATCTAGTCATCAACTCTGGTGTCATGTAGTAAATGTTCTTCTCTTCAAGACACAGTAAGTTCCTCATCATGACCATGTTTTCAACTTATTACTTTATAAAGTTGCTCTGAAATCTGGGCGACCGAGAGGTTACGAGAGTCCATTATGACGTAATAATGGCTTCACTCCTCTTCACAGGCATCTGTAATCACGCCCCGCTTTGTTTAGACAAAGAGTCCCTTGGAGGTGGAGACCATTGATGACGCACGGTGACAAATCTCCATGCTTGACTGGAAAAGCGTTCTACAAATATCAATTATTTACTAACCAATCATAGCAGAGTGTGTGTGGTTATGGTCAACAAGATTTCATCTCCAGAAAAAAAAAGGGTTTTCAGTGGGCGGAGCTTAAGATAATTTTCTAAGGTCAATATTTTAATATAAAGAGAGTTTCGTACAAACACACACTGATGATACAATAGAGACACACATTAACACACACGCACATACACACTTTAACACATACGCACATAAACACTTTAACACACATGCTCATACACACTTTAACACACACGCACCTACACACTTTAACACACACACACACACTTTAACACGCACATACACTCTCACACACTTATCATGCACATACACACTTTAACACATAGGCACACAAACACTTTAACACACACACACACACACTTATCACGCACATACACACTTTAACACATACGCACATAAACACTTTAACACACACACACTTATCACGCACATACACACTTTAACACATACGCACATAAACACTTTAACACACACACACACACTTATCACGCACATACACACTTTAACACACACGCACATACACTCTTTAACACACACACACACTTTAACACGCACATACACACTTTAACACACATACACACTTTAATATCTATCTTTTCATCCATCCATCCATCCATCCATCCATCCATCCGTCATCCATCCATCCATCCATCCATCCATCATCCATCCATCCATCCATCCATCCATCCATCCATCCATCCATCCATCCATCCATCCATCCATCCATCCATCCATCCATCCATCCATCCATCCATCCATCCATCCATCCATCCATCCATCCATCCATAACAGGGAACATCATCATGTTCTCCATCATTCTTCGTGGGAGTGACACGAACACGAACCACCAGCTTCACAGTCACAAAAGGATAGAAAGAGAAGAAAAGGCTCAGCGATCGATAGCCGGACACTTACAAATGCTTCAGGAAGTTGGAGCAACACAAGAGACAGTTTGTCTTTCCTAAAAGTACCTCATTCATCATGATCGTGTTGCGATGAATGAAGTGACTCAGAAATATGGCAGAGCAGGGTTTTAGTACTGCAGCCAAAATGTTAAAAAAAAAAGATATTTTAGCAACAATTTATATCCACGTTGGATGTGTCCAACTATTTATAGAAGACTCGAGCTGTAGATGAATAAAGTAAAAACTAGCTCAAGCATCAAACTGGTCGTAAAAGAAAAAAATAAACATAGATAATATTTAGTAACAAATATTTACATCATAACATAAGGATGTTACAATATAATTAAAACTCTATTAAAGATCACATAAATATTAATGACATCGATCAACATGATCACATGACACATAATGATCAAATGATAAAGATAAAGTAGGAACATTTTTCTTTTTTTTGCTGCTTTTTTAATCTCTTTAAACATGTTGTTTGATCAGTTTTTTGATCAAAGCTGTTTTTTGGGGGGGGGTTTTACGGTTTAAAATGATACAATTTTGTGTTTATTTCAAAGAGTATTATTGTATAATAAACATGCTAATAGTTGCTATGGAGAAGCGACAATTACAAACAGCAAAACACAACAAAATACAGCGTCAACAGATGTGAATTTGAAATGAAAAGAGTTACACAAATACATATACAAAAATAATTAATAAATACATTAATAAACAAACTGAAAGTCATGTGACCGATGAACTAGTTCACATCATTGTCTCAGTGTTTTCATATGAAGTACTGAGGGACCTGACACAACAAGAAGATACACACAAAAAATTACTTGAGCGTTTTTGAGAACCAAGTACGAAAAAGAGGGATGTCGTTGCAGTAACGCTGTTCAAACAAGTGAGGGCGCCGGGAACGTGGAGATGATACGGATGTCGCTTGAATATTTCCACGAACATATAAGTCATAAGATATAGAAGGCAAGGAGATCATTGTTTTTATAAACAATCCAGCTCAGTCAATTGGAATGTTGCATTGTGGGTTTTGCTTCAATTGGTCTGTTGCATTGTGGGTTTTGCTTAACGTTTTGAGTTAAGATTTATTTGTTAATCCATCATCCAAATACCTGCATACTGCTCGTCTGTAACGTCCTCTTGGATTGAAGCCTTGACAAGAAGATTTGTTCAGGAATATATTAAATAAGTCTATATTTCAGCACTAGCTAAAATGCTAACGTGCTACACGGGCAGGAAACACTCCGAGTAAACATCGCGAGATATCACAGTGTAGACAGAAGACACTTGGATCTTAAACTTTAAGTATAGACTTTGTGCATTTTTTAAACAATTTCTCTTGTCTTGGCTTCATTAAAAAAAGAGCAGTATGGAGGTATTTGGATGTTGTCAAGTGTCTTTTTGGACGAAGCTGAAGAAAACTGAGCTCCAGTCGCTACATTAAAATGAACAAACATTTTCGTCCATAACTCTAAAAAGAAACAGATTACTCTGAAAATAATCCAACATAGGTTGACATGAGAGTAGAAAATGAGTGAAGTTAAAATTTTGGTTGAATTATGACTTTAAGTGAACGGTTGTCGCATGATGATGACATCACTTTCCTCTCGCCGGCTCCTGGAGATCGTTCTTGTCGTCATGGTTGAGTTTTTAAATCTCTTTCCAATCATCTTTCATTCCAGAATCTTTTCTTGCTGCCGATCTCGGTCCTGCAGGACTGACAGAAATCAACGACGTCCTGGCTCTTAGTGACGATACCAGAACCCGACGGAGAAGAACCGAGGCCACTCTGAAAACCTTCATCCTCGGATCTGGAGGATTTCAAGAGGATTTGCCTCTTCGAGTACAAAAAGTTGCATCATTATCAATAAATCCATGACGTCATTGAATTCACCTAAAGATGGGACGATGTCCTCCATGTTGGATTCTGGTGTCCTCGCTTCAGGACGTGATGAGGTCAGGGGTGACATTGGCCTCTGGCACCACCTGCTCCGGGGCCAGTTTCCTACATGGATCAACAGGACATTGATGGATTCTGCTGAGGCGGCGATACGTGGAGCCACAGGAAGTGACTCAGGCTCCTCCGGAGTTATCTCAAGGAAACTTGGCTCCCGTCTTTGGAGTCATTTCAGATTCAATCACACTTGATCAACTTGGACCGCGTCCCGCAGTATTTATAGAAAGTTAAATGTTATGCGGTTATAAAGCCTGGCCCGGGGCCAAGAACCTGCCTCCAGAACTGCCTCTGCAGCAAAGCTGAGAGTTGGAAATGGTCGAGTCCGGTTACAACGAAAGTCTTTCCTGAAAATCAACGTCCAAGCCCAGGAAGTGAACACGGTCAGTTTTGTCTCTACGTTTGAATCGCACGCGTGTGATTTCCATCATGTAAACTCTGAACTAAGTCGGTTTTGGTATAAAATCTTCCCCAAAACTATTTTCCATATTATTTGTTTATTATTGAGGTCAATATTTGGTGATGAAGCTCCCTGTTGTCTTCTTCTCTCTTGGACTATTTATTGTTTGTGAGATAATGGACTATTTATTGTTTGTGAGATAATGGACTATTTCTTGTTTGTGAGACATGGACTCTTAATTGTTTGTGAGATATTGGACAATTTATTGTTTGTGAGATATTGGACAATTTATTGTTTGTGAGATATTGGACTATTTATGGTTTGTGAGATATTGGATTCTTGATTGTTTGTGAGACATCGGACTCTTTATTGTTTGTGAGATATTGGACTCTTGATTGTTTGTGAGATATTGGACTCTTGATTGTTTGTGAGACATTGGACTCTTTATTGTTTGTGAGATATTGGACTCTTGATTGTTTTGAGACATTGGACTCTTGATTGTTTGTGAGATATTGGACTCTTGATTGTTTGTGAGACATTTGACTCTTGATTGTTTGTGAGATATTGGACTCTTTATTGTTTGTGAGACATTGGACTCTTGATTTTTTTTGTGAGATATTGGACTCTTGATTGTTTGTGAGACATTGGACTCATGATTGTTTGTGAGAAATTGGACTCTTTATTGTTTGTAAGGTATTGGACTCTTTATTGTTTGTGAGACATTGGACTCTTTTTTGTGAGATATTGGACTCTTTATTGTTTGTGAGACATTGGACTCTTTATTTTTTGTGAGACATTGGACTCTTTATTGTTTGTAAGATATTGGACTCTTTATTGTTTGTGAGACATTGGACTCTTGATTGTTTGTGAGATAATGGACACTTGATTGTTTGTGAGTTTAGAGATTTTTCTCAGTTGAAACATTTTTTGGTCAGTTTTCTACAGTTTTGAACTAGAGACATGTCTTTATCAAATACAACACCCAGGTTTCTCAGGCTCAGTTTGACAGACTGACCTAAGTCACTGTATTACAGTAATAGTATTTTATTTTCAAAGTTTTAATCCAAACGTTAATTCTTGAATAAAACTCCATTAATAAAAAGTAAAAAATGCTCAAAATACAAATATATTTATTGGGTTCATTAGATTTTCTTACTTTGATATTAAGTTCTAGTCTTAGTTTACCCATGATGCCTCTTTCCTGGTTGATGTAATTGAGCTGTTGGTGGTTTGAATGTTTCAGAAATGTAACATGCTTGATATTTGAGTAAATAAACACAGAAAAGATGCAACATTTCAAGGGGTTTACGAGACAAAAGAAGCTGAAAATAAAACAATTTTGAAGAAACTCCTCCGATGCGATGTCACATTTACGATGACTTACTTACTTAATCCAGTTATTTTGCTTCTTACTGGTTTTAAAATATTTCCAGAGAATCATCATTAACCGATTACAATTATGGGATGTGTTTTTAAACTCATGGTAACTACACAGTCATTACAATCATTGACCTTAAAGAATGATTACTTCAAATCTCCAAAAACACTAATAAGACTAAACCTAACGTCAACAATGATCAATACACAAACTCAAAGGTCAAGAGAAATGTCACGATTCCAACCTTTAGCGACTCAACGATTCCTCCAAGTGAAGCCTTGAGTTTTTGGGGACTCGATTATTGATTGACAGGCCCTGTGACCTCCTCTGATACGATGCTCGGTCTGCCGTGAGCGACGAGAAGTTTGGATTGTTCAGGTGTGTGTGTGTGTGTGTGTGTGTGTGTGTGTGTGTGGTCACATGTCAGCGATGACATCACGTTCCTAAAAAAGGTTGTTTTGGACCTGGAGTCCCGCAGTGATGTAACCGAACATGGAGCAAGAAGAAGAAAAGTTTCACAGGTGTGACGGTGAATGTTGTGGAAAACCTGGATGATCTTCGTCTTCATCATCATCATCGTCATTGTCATCATCTTTATCTTCATCTTCATCATCTTCATCTTTGTCATTAACCATCATTTTCATCTTCATCTTCATCTTCATCTTCATCATCATCTTCATCTTCATCTTCATCTTCATCTTCATCTTCATCATCATCTTCTGCTTCATCTTCATCTTCATCGTCATCTTCATCATCATCATCATCATCATCATCATCATCTTCTTCATCTTCATCATCATCATCTTTGTCATTAACCATCATTTTCATCTTCATCATCTTCTTCATCTTCATCATCATCATCATCATCATCATCATCATCTTCTTCATCTTCATCTTCATCTTCATCATCTTCATCATCATCATCATATTCCTCTTCTTCATCTTCATCTTCGTCTTCTTCATCATCATCATCATCATCATCTTTTTCATCTTCATCATCATCATCATCATCTTCTTCATCTTCATCTTCTTCATCATCATCTTCATCTTCATCATCATCATCATCATCATCATCATCATCATATTCCTCTTCTTCATCTTCATCTTCGTCTTCTTCATCATCATCATCATCATCTTCATATTTGTCACAGATGGATGTGACAGTAAACGTTGAGGGAAATCATGGATGATCTCGAGCTACAAGTCCAGAGATGATCACGTCGGCCGCTGGAGAAACAACATTGATCTTAATTAACAATCTTGAACAAGAACCTTCATGAACGACCTGTGGACAGGAAGTACAATGTGGGTCTCATTTATCATTACCCAGGATGCAACATTCCACAGGTGTCACACTCTGACCCGCTCGATGTCTGTTTCAAAATCCAAGTAGATTAACGTTCATGTTTCCATGGTGACCAATGAAGATGTTTTAGATAATAAATATTTTATCTATTTTATTATGAAGGATTTTTCTTTCTTTGAATTAAACACATATCTTAAATGATGCACTAAGTAAGATAATATATTTCACTCTAAATACCAGTTCAATAATAATGTAATAATTAATGGTAACTAAACATATCTGAAAGTTTGAATACGAGTTGAAGGTTAACTGTGAGTCATACTGAGGAGGAGACGCCCTCTTGTGGTGAAGGTGTGTACAATCCAGACGCTTCTCTGATGTTTTGATTCGTTATAAATATATTCAAGTTTAAAAATATATACGGAAATTGATACTTAATTTTAATAGTTATTTTTAAGAATATATAAAATGAGTAGTTGCAACTGCTTTTACAATAGGAAAAATGACTTTTAATTGACACATTTTTATTTCATTTATCTTTCCTATTAAGTTCAAGAGTTGTGTTTAAAACACTGACAATAAAAGTTTCCAATGATTCTTGTTCGAACTCTCGAGTGAAAGTGAAAGTGAAAGTGATCCTCAGTTCTCGTGTCGATTCATGATCGACTGAAATAAACTCGGGAAACTCACGTCAAACAGTGAGTCATAGAAACTTATGTGTCGTCACTGGAACTTACTTGAGTCATAAATATGATTCAGGTGTTTGTTGGTGAGTCACTGTTGATAATATTATCTTCATCATCTTCATCAACTTCTTCATCATCATCATCTCCATCATCTTCTTAATCTTCATCTTCTTAATCATCTTCATCTTTATCATCTTCATCATCTTCATCAGCTTCATCATCTTCATAATCATCATCAGCTTCATCATCATCATCATCATCATCATCATCTTCATCTTCTTCTTCTTCTTCTTCATCTTCATCTTCATCTTCTTCATCATCATCATCTTCGTCTTCATCATCTTCATAATCTTCATCGTCTTCATCAGCTTAATCATCTTCATCATCATCAACTTCTTCATCATCATCATCTTCACCATCATCATCTTCATCATCTTCATCACCATCTTTATCTTCATCATCATCATCCTCATCATCATCATTTTCATCATCTTCATCATCATCATCATCTTCATCTTCATCTTCATCTTCATCTTCATCTTCATCTTCATCATCTTCATCTTCATCTTAATCTTCACATCATCATCATCATCATCATCAGCTTCAGTTTCATCTTCATCTTCATCTTCATCATCTTCATCTTCTTCATCATCTTTTTTATCTTCATCATCATCTTCATCATCATCTTCTTCATCATCTTCATCTTCAGCTTTATCTTCATCATCATCATTTTCATCATCATCATCAGCATCATCGTCATCATCTTCAACCTTATCATCATCATCATCACCATCATCATCTTCATCAGCTTCATCACCATCAACTTCTTCATCATCATCATCATCATCGTCATCATCAAATGTGGACAGTGTAGTTCTGTCTCAAATCAAACTCTGCTGCTACACACTTACCTGAAATGACTCGACAGCTTCTTCTTCTACTACTTTTTAACACTGATTGTAACCAGTCGTTAAAACACAATCACTGACACTTGACAACACTTTTCTCCAATTTAACAAGTTATTAAGTTTTGTTTCATTGTTTTATTACTGCTGTTGTGTTGTTTTGTGTGTTGTTTCTTAATTGAAAATAAAAGCTGGTTTTGATGCGACATCATCGCAGGTTTCGAGATGAAACTCGGTAAAAAAAGATGGATTCTGCTCCTCGGAACTGACGTCCGTGCGTTTCCTGGCATTGAAGAATCACAGTTAATAATGACGTGTGTGTCGCAGCATCGCATCAGTCTGGACTCACAGACGTCACCTTACTACGTTTTTTTTATCCAGTCAGTGAAACGCTGGCTCAGCATTTCCATCAGCATCAGGAACTGACGCAACGCCACTGACCACTGCGAGACTAAAACCCTCTCCCGTCTCTCGGAAAAGTGTCAGAGGAGCCGACACTCCTGCTGCCAACGCTGATCCAACCTTGGACCCGTCACTCCTCCTGTCAGTCCAGAACCTGATCCAGGATCAGAGACGTTCACTCAGACATTCTTAAAATAGCATTTACCCAGCGTTTGTGTGGGTTAACTCCGGGCACTCTGGTTTCCTCCCACAGTCCAAAGAACAAAGAAATAAATGATCTGTGAGAGTGTATGTACGGGGGTGGCGACCTGTCCAGGGTGTCCCCTGCCTGTCACCCTAAAAAGCTGGGACACCAACCTCAATATGAGTGGAATAAAATGAATAAATATTATAAAAGATTATATTGCTTTTTTTGTCTTTAGCTTTTTATGAAGCTAGTTGAAGCTAGCCTATCTTTTCTGTTGTTTTTATTCTAAAGTTTTCTCTGCCTTTTAATTTATTAGTGAAGTAGCAGCAACTTTTTGCAGCAAAATATTACATAGGGGGCGCTGGAAATGAGGACAAAACTTCATGAAGCTTCATAATCAGCCGATCAGACAATTAAAACACTTTTTGGAGATTAAATCTTGTTCACCATAACCACACCCACTCTGCTGTGATTGGTCAAACATGGAGATTTGTCACTGAGCGTCATCGATGGTCTCCACCTCCAAGGGACTCATTGTGTAAACAAAGCCGGCATGATTACAGCTTGCTGGAGGAGGAGTGAAGCTATTTTTAAGTCATAATGGACTCTCGTAACCTCTTGTTCGCCCAGATTTCAGAGCAAGAAGTTGAAAACATGGTCATGATGAGGGACTTACTGCATCTTGGAGAGAAGAACATTTACAACATGACACCAGAGTTGTAATCAATAGTTGATGTTTAAAATGTTCTTAGAAGGTCATTTAACAATAACTCAAAAAAGGAGGAAAAAGTTTCAATGAAAAGACAGGACAAAGTATGGTTACATTATTGGTGAAGTTCAATGTGGATTTAGGAAGTTTATTTCTGGTCAAACAACTCTTCTTCGCCTACTATTCCATTTCTTGTCCACCGTTTAGCAGATTCAGTTTATCAACAATATTTCCAGTGGAATTCTTTTAAAGGGAAAACTGGCTTTTTTAAGCAAATTTTTGTTATGATAAATCTGTCTTTGTGTATTTCCTGCTGGAAGTGGGATTCCGATAATTAATGTTACCTAAAGTGAGTTTTTAGACTTTTTGTATCGTTGAGCAGAAACAGATGTAAGAACTTCTTACTTTACATTGATTTAAACCACATTTCCGTGAGCCTTCTCTTCAAACGTTGACTGTTATGATCTCGTTAACGATGAGCTTCACGCTCACATTGTAAAGTCTAAAATACTGATATCACCTGTTCGTTGAATCTACATCTAAAAATAAATAAAGGCGATTGATGCAACAATCCTAGGTACATGTAGTACTTTGCAGTTATTGTTCAAGAACGAGGTTTGAAGAAAATCATGTTTGTGTTCACGTTAAACTGCTCCACGAAAGCATTGATGGTTGGATGAACATGCGCTCGTGAGGGTTCGACGCTCTTATACAAACCTGGAACGTTCACATGTTATTGATTCAGATTCACGTGGGCGGCATGTTCGGTCTCTTACTTTCTATACCTCGATCTGTGAAAAGAACCGTGAGTCGTGGGCGCGAACAGTTCGATTCGTTGAGATTAATTTACTCTGAAAAAACGGATTTAGTTCCATCTTTTGTCGGAAGCATGTGTTTATGTCCCACACGTTTACAGATCCTACTTCACTACCTGGTCACAGTTGCTGTGAGGTTTATTATGGTTTATTCATGTCTGAGGTGTTTATGTTTTCATCGCTGACTTTGTGACGGTTGTAGCAGAGCTGGTGACGCTCCTTGGTGTTTGAGTCACAACTCTGTGTTTGTCTCGTGTCTTCAGAAGCACTTTGCTATCAAATACCCTTGGTGTGTACCAAATCGTGCACTTCAGCACTTATTTTGAGTGCACAGGTGCGTTCACACTGAGCAGTGTGCGAACATGTAGTGCGCTATGAGCACTCAAACAGACAGAAAATTCGATCGATGGACACTTTCCACCCTCAACGGCCGCCATCTTAGTGACGTAGATGACGCTAAAACAAAACAATAGTAATAACACAATGAAACACAACTTAATAACTTCTTTCTATTAGTGAAAAGTGCTGTCAAGTGTCGATGATAGTGTTTCAACGACTGGTTACAATCAGTGTAAAAAAGTAGTAGAAGAAGAAGTTGTCGAGTCATTTCCTGTGAGCTGTAGCAGCAGAGTTTGATTTGAGACAGTACTACCCTGTCCACATTAGAGCACTGCACAAGTAAGAGACACAGCAAATGGTTTCAGAAAAGGGATTTATTTCAGGTATTTTTCTACATTAAACCTCTTTACAGTTGCAAAAACCTGAACCTGAAGAGGACGAGGAAGAAAGAAACACGACTTTGCTTCTGGTTGACCAGTGTCATAAAGTTCCTCGGTGACCAAGTGAACAAACACTGGACTGTAGCAAGAACTCATAGAGGAAGGAAAGACAAGGTGTCTCTGCTTGTTTTCTGAAGTCTTCAACATCTGATGGACAATGTTTTATTTAAAGAAAAGTACTTTTTTTGTATCCTTTTATCAAATCTAAAGTTAAGTAACTCTAAAATGATTAATATGCTCTTGTATTTAAAGTTTAACTAAATTGTTTATGTGTATGTTAAAGTGTGTATGTGTGTGTGTGTGTGTGTGTGTGTGTGTGTGTGTGTGTGTGTGTGTGTGTGTGTGTGTGTGTGTGTGTGTGTGTGTGTGTGTGTGTGTGTGTGTGTTAAAGTGTGTATGCGTTTGTGTATTGTTGTGATGTTGTGATGTGTGAATCTATTGTATCATAAGTGTGTGTTTGTTTTTATGATATGTGACTCCATTGTATCATCAGTTTGTGTTTGTACAAAATTATCTTTTCATTGAAATATTGACTTTAGAAAACGATCTTAAGCTCCGCCCACTGAAAACACTTTCTTGAGATCAAATCTTGTTGACCATAACCACACCCACTCTGCTGTGATTGGTCAAGCGTGGAGGTTTGTAATCGCACGTCATCAATCCCGGAAGTCTCCACCTCCAAGGGACGTCATAATGGACTCTCGTAACCTCTCGTTCGCCCCAAAGGAATTTTTTTTAATGAAAAACTACACATGTTTTTCAAGCAAATGTTAGTTTTTTTATATCTGTGTTTGTGTTTTTCCTGCTGGAGGTGGAGTAACCTCTCCTGGGACTAGTAAAAGAATATAGTATCTTGTCTAGAAATATGTTGTGCAATAATATTTGGTTTAAAAAATGCTGTCATTTCATCATTTTGTGTCTCACACGAGTCAATTTTCAATGACCTTTGACTTTTAAACTTCCGCACACTGGAGTCAAGCATTTATTTCAGCCGACAAAGTTTCCCTTTTTCATTTTTTGCTTTAACTATCGTTGTTTCTTCTCGCTCTGTGCTGATCGTGTTTACTGTCGACATTCAGTCGATGGAAGAGTTTTGAGAAAGTCCAGAAATAGCATTTCATTTGTTTACTTCGCCTAATGGTAAAGCCGTCCCTGCACCGATCAGCAGGTGTTTTGACAAGTTTCAAAATATCATCTGATATTTCAAAATGACATAAAATGCGATGATTGACAGATACATCTTCAGCTACGGTACCGAAACTCATGAATGAACCTCGTCTACTCCCGAAAGTAAAATCTTCCCGCTCCATCACGTACCAGCGCCAAGTCCACGCTCAGGCTTGGACCCACCCCACAGTGACTCAGGCTGCTCTCCATTAAAAAAATTAAACGGGAAGGAGGGGGGGGGGGCATTTGGCAGCGTTAAATGAGGCCCCCAGGAAGAAAAAAAAAACAAGCTGAGCTCAGCACAGCTCCTACATTTTCAATCACAAAGGAGGAGGATGGTGCACTGATGTAATGGTCGTGCTGCTGCTGGCCTGGCAGAGAGTCCAAGTCGTCAGCACAGAGATTCATATTCCTCCTGCATCCTGGATCCAGACTATATAAAGAGCATCATTAACACAGACACTGTAAAAACCAGTGTATCACACCATCTCATAATCCCATCAAAGATCCCAATATTTTGTTTTAATGTCAAAGATGGAGACGATTTATTTATAAGTCGTGGCAACATCATGAGTTACAGTTAAAAAAAATGATGCTTCAACCAGGAAACAAACCATCATTCATCGCTGCCATATACTTTTATTGAATTAACAATTCAGAAATTGGATAAATAGACAACATTTAAAAGTAAATATTGTACAAGGGGATACAATTATGAGGAGGAAACACTTTATTAGTCATTTAAACAAATTAATGAAATAAACAGTATTTTACACTCTAACACTAAATCATCGGCTGTCAAAAATGATCAACAATTCTTGGGATTATATATTTATTTACTTTGCGTCGTTAAAGGAACAAACAGGCAGCTGTTAATAAATGTTGCCATCTGGTGGTCTGGCTTAGGTACTAAGACTCAGAGGAACAATACAAGAAACAGTACTAGTACTTTAATGCGGTATTTCTCCCCAGTATACTGTATATAACATATATGAAATTACTTGGAAAATAAATTGGGGAGAACGTTTTGGTTTCTTTTCTCCTTTTAATAGACGCCAGGTAAAAGTAAATACAAATAAACTAATTATATGAGTCCATTTTATTTAATACAGCATTTTTTTATGTATATAAAAATGACGAACAGCATAGATTTATATCGACGTCGCTATTTAAAAACAAAAACTAACCGACAAATGTATTTAATTTGATAAAGAATTATATAAAAAATATTTTTAGTTTTACAGAATGAAACGTGTTTCAAGCATGAGTGTTAAATATAAACAGTAAAAACAAGTATTTTGTCTGACTTTATGTTTTTATAAATCCTTATTGACTCGCTTACTGATCGAGTCTCGCTCAAATCTGGCATCTACCAGTTCCCTCTGACGTCACCGCCAGCCACAACACATCGAGCACCGATCCAGAGCTCAACGAGCAGCAGAGGCGACACTTTGAGACGCGGACATGGTCAGTATGAATGAAACTCTCCAATAAACCCAACAGACTGCTGACTCTACCACACCATTTATTGTTAAATGATCCACTTGAAAAAAAAAGCTCTAGTTGTTTTTATTTGTGCAGATCATTGCTAGCTAGTCCACACTGGGCTAATGCTAACAAGCTAAGCGACTCACTGTGAGTAAGCAAAACCGGTTAGCAAAGATGCTAAACACCGTGTGGCCTAAAATTAAACGACAATACGTTAGAGTCTATATTAAAAGTAAGACATGATCAGACTCGTCACATACTCAACTAACTAATAATAGACAAACACTCGTATATTCGTTGCATTATAGTTGTATTAGCTAGCTACGTTAGCCGGTGAGTTAAGCCGTCAAACTGTTTTACTTTCGTTTTCGCCTCGGCGTCAAACAACTAATTCCGCAAAAATAAGTCGTAATAACGTATTAAGATAAAGTATTTATTTAAAAACAAACTCACAGATCGTTCGTGGGACTGAGATGTTGTCGTCCAGCAGTACAAGTGAGCAGAAGGAAGACGTCAACTCTGACAACAAAGAAGTTGTTAAATATTTAAACCCTCAAAAGTGTCATTTAACACGAACTTCTAGAAAAGTCTACTGGTAGATCAAACAGTCCGTCTTTCGAATTGTTTGTGTGAAAGAAAATAGAAGATGCAGGACAATTACGTAAGCTTTTGTGTTTAACGATATATTGTATGTTCCTGTCAGTAACTGTTTTTGTTTTTAAATATGTCTCAGTTTCGTAACCAGTACGACAACGACGTGACAGTATGGAGCCCACAGGTGAGTTCATCCTCCTGCTTGAATGGTTTTGTTCCGTCTGTGAGGGGGAAAAAAGTCTTTGCAATTTAATTACCATCAAAGTTTAACATTTACCATAAATACAACCGTTGTTTTATATTGATTTACTGAAGGTTTGTTGATGGAAGGTTTAAAACATTTAAGAGACATGATTTAATCTCCTGTATAATTTGTATATAGATAAAAAAGTTTATTTTATATTTCTTTAAAGACATTGAGTCAATATTGAGTCATCAGTATTGATGGAAGTGCGAGAATAATGCTAAACATGTTATTTGGCACTTAAAGCATTCTTTAAAAATTAAGATGATGCATTGAAGACAGTTAACCATCAGTCTTCAGTCAAATCTTCTCTGTTTCACTTCATTTTGTCCAGAAAGTCTAGATATGAGTGTTTTTTTTAATAGTGTTGTTTATTAAAACTTGTGTCCAGGGTCGAATTCATCAGATCGAGTATGCCATGGAGGCAGTAAAGCAAGGATCTGCAACTGTAGGACTCAAATCCAAAGATGTAGCAGTTCTTGTTGCACTGAAGGTATGGAAAATATAAATTTGTCTGCAGAATAAAGTAGGGCAGGGCTCTATGGAAACATCTTAATATGACTTTCTTTATTACGACTATATGGGTTTGATGTTTCCTTAATGCATGTGTTACACATGTTTTCTTGTGAAAAGAACAATATTACTGCAGTTGTTTTGCCACATGTAGGCAGAAACTGACGATCAATAGAATGATAATGTTGATTCACAATGTTTATTGATATGTATATAAAATTTAAAATGGTAACTTATTTTCAAATAATCTGACAGAGAGCTCAGTCTGAACTGGCTGCCCACCAGAAGAAGATCCTCAATGTGGACAAGCATATTGGAATCTCTATTGCTGGACTGACGGCTGACGCTCGGCTGCTCTGGTGAGAAACACTTGAAGTAACATTTGAGTGTTGGTTTGATGTTAACGTGTGAATTATTCCTCCATCCACAGTAATTTCATGCGACAGGAGTGTTTGGACTCCAGGTTCGTCTTTGACAGGCCACTCCCCACGTCACGCCTTGTCCAGCTGATTGGCAGCAGTATCCTCATGTTTCGAGTTTAAAATGTCATGTGTGTTGATTATTTAAATGTTACGGCGGTTGAACGTCGGCATTTTATTTGAGGACCGATGACTAAAAGTGTTTTTAAGTGCAGGAGAAATGTGATTTGTGTTCTAACTAATTTTAACTAGTTTATATTTTTTGAATAAAATTAAGTAAAACAAGTAAGTAATATCAGTCAGTCAGAGTCAGTAGATCATCAAACACAGAGAGAGATGAAGATCGTTCCAAAGCTTAGGAGCAACAGTCTGGAAGGATTTCTCTCCTCTGGTCCAGAAGCGTGTTCAGGAACCATCAGTAGATTCAGATCAGTGATGGAAGGTCTGACCATGAATAGATCTGAAAGTAAGAACCAGAATTTTAAAGTTGATCCTGAAAGAAACTGGCAGCCAGTGAAGAGTTTTAAGGATCGGAGAAATGTCAGTTCTTCTACTAGAGCTGGTCGGAATTCTCACTGCAGAGTTCTTTATGTGTCAAGAGTCACATGGTAATGTTGCTTCAGAGAAAATGCCCTTTTTTTTTTTTTTAAATAAAGCGCACAAAATAGAATTATTTTTGTGCGGTCAGGTCCTATACATGTGGTTGAGGACCACTATGTTACAGCTACAGTTCTTTATTTGAAGTAAAACAACAAACGCCCAGAGTCCTCTGGTCCTGTGAGTGGCTCCTCTTCTCTTTAAGTCCAAGCACACATGGTCAACGAGCGTTTATATTTTTTAAACCGTTATTCCAAAACATCTGGATTGTGATCTTTAAATCCGAAACTTCAGAAACTCAAATCCCCACACAGAGGTATGGAAGGCGGCCCTACGGCGTCGGACTCCTCATCGCTGGCTACGACGTGAGTCGGTCTTGACTTTTGTTTAATTATTTCAGGACATGTTTGTCGATTTGAACGGTTAATAACTGTTTGTTTTTCAGGACATGGGTCCTCACATCTTCCAGACGTGCCCGTCCGCCAACTACTTTGATTGCAAAGCCATGTCTATCGGCGCTCGCTCCCAGTCGGCTCGCACGTACCTGGAGAGATGCATGGACAAGTTCCAGGACTGTGAGGGCTTCACTTGTCTCGTCCAACATCAGCATACAAAGATGTTTATTGTCAATGTTTAGACCCTGCTCGAAGAATATTAAGACTGTAAAACTAAACGGTTAATTATATGATTTTTATTTGTTCAGGTAATCTGAATGACTTGGTCCAACATGGTCTGCGGGCGCTCAGAGAAACTCTTCCTTCTGAGCAGGACCTGACCACCAAGGTAACATCCTCCTTCTCGACACACCAACATGTGTTCAAACTCAAAACACACACACCCTGGTGAATATCCAGATAAGTTCGATTCCCCCCCGATCTCATGTTTTGTACTATTGAGTGAGATTTGTTTTATAAAGACTAAATGGTTTTTGTTTGTTTATTATTTTGACTTTGTTCTTAAAACTGTAGCTTAATAATGACTTTTTAAGTGTTGAATCCATCCTGTCCTTTATAAAAACATGTATAAGGAGATAGTTGGTAGTTTTTAGTATAAATGTTTTGTGTATTTCCTTTTGCTTGTAATTTAATTCAGCATTTTCCAAATGTTTACAGAACGTCTCCATCGGGATGGTGGGGAAGGACATCGAGTTCACCATCTACGACGACGACGCCGTGGCTCCGTTCCTGGAGGGCCTGGAGGAGCGACCACAGAGACGGGTACGCTTCAACTCTTCGACCTCATCGTCACGATAGCATTTCCGGGGAAGGGCAGGGAATCAAACCCACAGCAGATTTACACACAAACATCAGCGTCGCAATCACAGCATGAACAATAATGTCTTTTTTTATTTTTATTGTGTAGATTATCTTTCTGCTGGTGAATTACACTCAATGATCTTATCTTAATACCTTTAAACGGTATTTTGACAACGACAAAGTGTAAAACACGTGAACTAGCTAAAGGTGATCAACATTCTGTTCTTTAATATCAACTGAAACACAATCATTAGATGTCAGGCTACGAACGACATGTTATTTTGACTTTAGCAAACACTTTAGCTTTGTATTTTTCTTTAAACTACTGTATCTTCAACTTGCATTCATCTTTAGAGCCTAAAAATAGACTAAACCCGTGCGGGAGAACTTTTTATGGTCGGAAAAGAGTTTCAGTTTTTTTTAGTTTTGGCCACGATCGACCATCGACGGATTAAAATCACCTTAAAAGCTGGTTAGTCATCCACGTGTTAGTCAGTCGTATCAATCATCAGTCGTAGGTATGTTACCTAAACTAAAACTCTGTAGTCGACAGCATTTTAACTGTTTGAGCAGAAACGATAATTACGGTCGTTTTATAAACAACATCTCGTGTCGATCCGAAGCGAGACTAAAAAGCTCATCGACTCTGAATGTTAAGAAAAGGACCATTCCCGCGTCAGAACGTCCAGGACAGGTTGTGAAGAAAAGGATAAGAGTTACAGTTGTGTGTCGTCAGCTCGTCAGCAGGGAGATCAGGTTTGCATGAAGGTCTTGTATTCAGTGTAGGTTCGGTTCTCCTCCAGTCGTGGAATGTTTGGATGATAATGATGATACTACAGAGGAAAAAAAAACTAGAAATCTTTATTTTTCATTTTCAAGACTGATTTAATAAAAAAAAAAAAAGTCATTTGACGCAGTTCTCTGCATCTGTCCGTGGAAAATAGTTTTCAATTTCTATGAGAATCCTTATTTCTCGTCTGGTCTGACGCTAAAGAACAAACTGTGTTATTCTTTCACTTTTTATCCTTAACAAAAAAAACAATAGAATCAGAGGTGATGTAAACATAATATTTAGTTTTCCAGACTAATGCAAGAAACACATTAGACTCTATAAGTGACTTGTTATTATTAATCGGAAGCAGTTTTTGGAATATAAGTGTGAAAAAGAGGATTATTTTTTGTCATTTGAAAATGTGTTTCAAAGCTAAAATTGAGTGAATAGTGTAGTTTTTGTTCTTCTGATAAAGGCCTGTTTTTCTAGAATAACTTTTTTATGTCCCGTCACTGAAAGTGAGAGTAAGAGTCATATTTGCAGCCAAGTAAAAGTTGAATTCCAGTTCAGAAACTGATGTTTGCTGACCGTCGCTCTTCTCCTCAGGTCGCTCCACCGGCAGACGAGCCCGCCGACCCCGACGTCCCCGTCGAACCCATGGAGCACTGAGACCCCGAGTCGTCGGTCGAGACGCGTCATCACGACCTCATGAGCGTCTCGTAAAAAGAAGACAAGAAGCTCCGTGTCGATCCAAAATGTTCCCCCTGCAAACATCCTCCGATGTTGCTTTTGTATGAGTCGAATGTTCCATAATAACGTGAAATAAAAGAAAACTTTTTGAACAAACAGACTCTTTCAGTCATATTTCAACTCTGGATTTAAAAAAAAAATAGAAATAAAGTTTTATTAGGGATAATGTAGGAAATCAAACAATATTTACTGTTTATCTAAACATGAAAGTCAATATTTGTCACTTGATTTAAAATTTGGTTCATTTTAAAAACCTTTTGTCAACTTTGAAAACACGATTTATTAAATATGACAAACTAGTTTTCAAGGCCAGCGTCTCGCAATATTAAACATGACCAGAGGGGGGAGTACAAGTGTCAATCAAACCATGCAAGTTGGTGTCAACACGACCAGAAAAGTCATATTTCACAGTGAAAACAGTAAAATCCACACATCAGTAACTTCAGCTCTGAACTGTTTCAAGGATTCAGGATTTAAAAAAAAAAGTGTCAGAGTCACTGATTGTCCTTCTTGACCCGTCGCCTCTTGTTCCTCCTCCGCACTGAGCTGCAAATTTCTTCCATCTTCTCGACGTCCACACGTGTCTTCAGAGTCACTTCCAGCTCGAGTTCCTCCACTTCAGCTGCAGGTTCCTCCGCTGGTGCAGACTCTGTGTTCGTCGTCTCCTCACTTCCTCGTTCCTTCACTTCCTCGTCCTGTCGTTGAGCAGCGTCCACGTCCACGTGTTCTTCCTTCTGAGCGTCGCAGCAGCTGCAGCCAGAATATTCCTCCTCTGGAGCACAGAAGAATGTATTGAAAATCTTCTTTTAGAATCATAAAATGTTTATTGTTCTCTGTGGTGTTGAAGCTATAGAACTGAATTCATCAAATTAATGCTGTATACTGTAAATATACAATATTTTACACTTTGTTCTTTATTTGCACTTTGTTTTTGTTCTTATGAAACTATCGTCTGCTGTGAACTGGAAACCAATTTCCCGAAAGAGAATTAATAAAGTATCTATCTATCTATCTATCCATCCATCCATCCATCCATCCATCCATCCATATATCTTTTCATCCATCAACCAATCCATCCATTTAGCTATGCATCTATTTATCCATCCATCCATCCATGCATCTATTCTTCCATCCATCCATCCATCCATCTATTCTTCCATCCATCCATCCATCCATCCATTCATGCAGCTATTTATCCATCCATCCATGCATCTTTTCATCCATCCATCCATCCATTTAGCCATGCATCTATTCATTCATCCATCAACCCATCTATTCTTCCATCCATGCATCCATGCATCTATTCATCCATCCATGCATCTATTCTTCCATCCATCCATCCATCCACCCATCTTTTCATCCATCCATCTATTCATGCATCTATTCTTCCATCCATCCATCCACCCATCTTTTCATCCATCCATCTATTCATCAACCCATCCATCCATGCATCTATTCATCCATCCATGCACCTATTCATCAATCCATCCATCTTTTCATCCATCAACCCATCCATCCATTTAGCCATGCATCTATTCTTCCATCCATCCATCCATCCATCCATCTATGCAGCTATTTATCCATCCACGCGTCTTTTCATCCATCCATCTATTCTTCCATTCGTCAACCCATCCTTCCATCCATGATTCTAATTATCCATCCATCCATCCATCCATCCAAAGTCAGCACAAAAGTGATTTCTCGTCCTTCACCTTCCCACTGGTTGTGAGTCTCGTCCTCCTTCTCAGGCGTCACTCGTTCCACCATCTTACGCTCCTGCATGACTCGAGTGATCTCCGTGAGCTGCAGCAACAGACTCTCCTCCTGGTCGACCATCACGCCTGAGACGCTGCAGCACACGTTAGACTCTCACCCGCGACCTTCTCTGTGGTGTCTCACCTGTCGGTCACAGTAGAAACCATGCTCTCCATCATCTGCTCCGTGTCTCGTAACTTCTCCTGCAGCTGCAGCAGCTCGAAGTCGGCTGAAGAACGACAGAACAAACACAATGATCTGAAGAAAAGCTCTTCAAAAGATCTATTCATCCTAATAAACGATTGCCCAACAAATAATATCATATATACTTAAACCCTCATTAATTAATTAATTATACATTTAACCCTTGTGACCCGAAGGTCCGGAAACAAATGTGTTTGTGGTATCCATTTTGTTATCTCAGGTTCCATTTGTTTTTTGTGATTTAAGTCACCTTGACCCAGAGATTACACAAGGGTTAAGAAAAAATTGTTAAACAACAACAGACAAATTAAAACATTTATATAATCTTTTACATTTTTTTAAAATTTCCTTCTACAATGTATAATTAATTGCCAATCTATGTCATTTTAAAGTAATTAAAAATGTAATTAACAAAAAATATATAAACAATGAATTAAACAGTTAAGGAAGAAAATTGACAACAATTTAAAATATATTTGATTTTTGTTTAAATTGTTGTCAATTGTATCCATAATGAATTATTGTTTGTATACAAGTTTAATAACATTCAAGCATATATACAATTTAATATACAATTTAATTCATTGTTTATATATATATATATATATATATATATAAATAAAACATAAGATCTTTAATTGATTGTTCATCTATATCATGTGAAACAAACATTTTAAAACCATTTAAAATGTAGAAAGATAAATAATAAGAGTTAGGCTTACAACAATTTAAATGTGTACAGTGTGTGTGTACAGTGTATATATATATATACAGTATTTTCTTCGTTCTGCAATTTTTTTCTTAAATGTATAATACATTTTTATATATAGAGCAACAATTAATTAGACATTTAAGGTGAAGATGATGTAAACCAAATATATATATATATATATATATATATATATATATACATACAGTATACAGTGGCTTGCAAAAGTATTCATACTCCTTGAACTTTTCCACATTTTGTCACATTACACAAACATAAATCTATCTTATTAGTATTAATGTGAAAGACCAACACAAAGTGTCACAAAATTTTGACGTAAAAAGAAAATGATACATGATTTTTTTTTAAATTTCACAAATAAAAAACTGAAAGGTACAGTGTTCAAAATTCAGCCTCTTTTCTCTGAGTGAACTAATTGCCTTCAGGCGTTGATAACTGAATGATTGAATGTTGACCTAATAACTAAATAGATCCGTGTGTGTAGTGTGTGTATTCTGATCTCAGTACAAATACAGCTGTTCTGTGACGGCCTCAGAGGTTTGTTAAGAGAATATTTTTGCAAAATTTAACTTTTTGACCTAAATGAAAAAGTATGTCGGAAACCTTACACTGCACATCACCCTGAACACACCACTGTCAAGCATGGTAGAGGTAGCATGATGCTCTGTGGGGGCTTCTCTTCAGCAGGATAGATGGAGCCAAATAAAGGGCAATCATTTTCTTTGTACTTTCTTTTGTGACACTTTGTGTTGGTCTTTCACATTCAATTCTAAAAATATATGTTTGTGGCGTGTAATGTGACAAAATGTGGAAAAGTTCAAGGGGTATGAATACTTTTGCAAGCCACTGTATACTGTATGTATATATATATATATATATATATATATATTTTCTTTTTTTTTTTACATTATTTTCAATTTAAATGTATAATTAATTGTAACTTGTAAATAAAAAATAATTGTACATTTCAGAAGAAAATTGCCTAACTAATAATATATATATAATGTACGTAAAGTATATGTTTAAATCTAAAGTATAAAATGTATTTTTTAATAGACTCTTATTGTCATGAGTCCGTAAAACTCTAAACAACACACTTTGACGACGAACTCACTGATCTTCCTCTTCTTGTTCTCAGATGGAACTGGAGCAGTTCTGCCCTCCTGTGACCTGTTACTCCCCCTCGATGTGATCTGCAAGAGTGGAGCGTGAGGTCCTGGACGCGAACACGTGCACGAGGACATACTTTGAACAGGATGTAGAGGATGTAGACTAAGATCCCGAAGCCGTACACGGGGATGATCTGACCCGCCAGGTTGGACTTCCCCGATGTGCCGACCCCGCTCCCCGAACCCTTGCCTCGGGCCACGCCCTCTGAGCCCTGAGCCCTGTTGAAGCTGCTGGCGCCTGATGACCTCTGACCTCGGCCCTCAGGCGCCGCCTGACGCTGGGCCATCGGAGGGAAGTGACTCGAACCTGCAGCAAATAAATCTTTTCAACTCAAGAAGCAAAATGTACTTTTTTTTTATCTCTAATTTTAAGATCAAGTCATTGCTTACTTGGATATTTAAGTTGATATATCAGTGTTTTAATTTAACATTTCAATGTTTTGCATGTTTTAATCATTGAAATTAATAATAAGCTTAATGAGAAGTTGAAGTATTTTGGTTTAATTGAATTAAGAAATTGGAATATTTTTAAAAATGTATGTATTTTTCTTCACTCATAGAGTTCAAATCTTTGTGTTATTTCCTTTGGTCTTTTGTTCTTTATAATTGCACTTTGTCATCCCTTGCACTTTGTTTTAGTTTGTTATTTTGTTTGCATTTGTTATTTTGTTCTCGTTTTTAATGGAACTTGCTGTACCAAACTGGAAACACAATTTTCTATAAGAACTCAAGAGGGATTAATAAAGTCCATCCGTCCGTGCGTCCGTCCGTCTATCAATCCAAATATATTAAAAAATAAATGTTATAAATTGAATACTTGTTAATTCATAGTCTTTTACATTCAATCTAAAAATGTTGGTATAATGATGACACCGGAAAAAAACAAAAAAGTCTTTAAACTTTATTGAACTTTCAGCCAATCATGTGACAGACAGACCATCACAGTTTTCTTATTCTATTATTTAAAATAACAAACTTAAATAGAAACAATTGAAATAAATGATTTAATAAAACATTTTAAGGCTTTTCTATTAAGAAAAAGTTTCAACATTACAATTTCAAGTGTCAAATAATAAATAATTGATCTCAAGACAGTTTTAACTAAGACTATATATACAAATAATAATATTAAATATAAATATAATATAAAGACTATATATAGAAATGTTAAATTAATAATACATAATTAATGAAACTGATATGAATCCATAGATTTACACACTAATGCAGATTTTATTTCACATGATTTGTAATAATAATTAAAAATAATAATCGCTTGATTAACCAAAACGGAGTCATGGCGCCCCCTGCAGGGAGGCAAGTGTAACTGATATTTGACGTTCAAACATCTTCAACCAAGAATATTGTCATGACGTCAATGGAAATAAAAGACGAACGTGTGCATGAAGGAGAAGAAGAGGAGGAAGAGAATGAAGGAGGGATCGTGAGAGAGGAGAGGAGAGGATGTGACGCACCTTCAGGTCTCTCCGCAGCATCTTTCCGGCCTCGAGAAAGAAGAACTTTTGGAAGCAGCAGCCCGACGCACAGAACCACGCACGTGCCCAGCGTCACCTTCTGGAATGTTGACATCGCCATGACGTCACGGTGTCCCTAAAAATAGGATTCTGGGAGAGAAATGATGTCAAGTGTTGTCGCGTCTCATCTCTGCTGTCGGCTTCCGTATTTGAGCACAGGCGGCGGAAGTGCGTCACAGTTTTACTTCATCCAGCAGAGGGCGACAAATACTATAACATATACTTCAATAAACTTGTTTTAAACTCACGCACACGTGTGTGAGGTTTGTGAACACACTTTTTTTTAGTATCTCAAGCTCGTTCTTTGTAGGTCAAGGTTAATCACATCGACGGATAATGAAGGACGTCACTGTTGATGTGGTGTGTGCGCGTGTGTGTGTGTGCGCGCGTGTGTGTGTGTGTGTGTGGTGTGTGTGTGTGTGTGTGCGTGTGTCTGTGTGTGTGTGTGAGTGTGTTTTAAACAATTCCAAAAATGTACTTACTTTTTTATTATTTTCTTAATTTTAATCTAAGATTTATTTAACTTTTTGAAATATTGTAATACGTAAATAAATATGGAAACATATATAAATAAAAGTATAAATATAAAATTAAATAAATATATTCACCTTTATTTCCTCCTTTTTTTACAATTTTTATTATATTTAATTTATTGTTTTTAACCATTTTTATTTTTATTTTTATTATGGGATCCCAGCACTACTGTCTCTCCCGTGTGATGGTTCCTTTGACCAATCATTTCACTGCAGACCAGCTGGCCAATCACGTGTGAGCTAACACTGCAATGTTGCTAACGGCACGATGCTAACCGTTCATTTTTCAATCAAACTGAATATATACATTTATTTATTTTAAAATTTACATTTCTTTTAAGTCATTTGTTCCAGAATTTTCTACTTTATTTTATTTTATCTATTTATTTTATGTTATGTCTCGCTTAATAATTTATATTCTTGTTTATTGTCTTGTAAAAAATTAAAGGCTGATGCAATTAATTGTGTGATTTAAACAAGAGAGATACATTTGTAAACTTATTATTTAGTATTTTTATTCAATTCAATAACGATTGTGAATTATTTTAGGTTTTTATTTATTAAAATCACTTCTCAAACATCTTTCTTTTAAGAAGAACGGATCATTTTGTGTTTTAATCAACTTTGGATGAGAAATAAAATAATAAAATATATAAAATACATTTCAAAAAGATAAAGAAAAGTAGAGAATCAGACACAATCATGACGTTGAATTCTCCGCCTGCCTCAACGTGGTGTTCCCGCGTCAGTCCGTCGAGGAGATTTTTTTGAAAATTGTCCAGAATTAATCTTGTAATCAAAGAACCCACTAGACGTTCATCACAGTCTCCGAAACAATCTCCTCCATCACAAGTGAAGTCATGCGACCATGAATCCACCACGATTTCAAGTCTGTGTCTTGATTTCCTCCATGAAATCCGTCTCGTCCAGAGTTCAGAGTTCAGAGTTCGTGTTCCTTTCGCTGATGCTTTCAATGTTCGCTGCACAAAGTTTCAAGTCTTGAACTTTTGCTGGATCACGGTCGCGTCATGGTCTGCGGACGAAGAGAAAGAAAACACGTGTTCACTTAAAGAGATGAAAGATGAAAATCTTCTTTTCTTTTTGCTCCAAATTACACATGAAACTATTGACATTTCCCACAACTTCCCTCTTCAAGTCGATCAACAGGTTTGATCTGGAGTCCATATTGGAGTCGAACACTTCAGTACCATCTGTAACTTGAGTTCAACGTTTAAAACACGAGCGGTTCCTTTAAGTAAAGGCTCACGACACTTCAAAGTATTGTGAAGTAAAAATAAGAAAATGGAAAAATTGCCAAAAGCAGCAAAACTGAAAAACCTGAATCAACAAAAAGTATTTTGAGTCTTGCAGGAAAAGTTTCAATGGAGGCCAAAACCGTCTTCAAATCAAACGATTCTCTTTTCCAAAAACCATGAAAAGAAAACCATGTGACACGCTCACGTCAATCAGGTCCATGTGTTGATCCAAGTGTGGCCTCGAGTTTGTCACGGTCTTTATTTCACTGAACTCTGGACGAGCTGTTGCCAAAGTTTACTTCTCTGGCTCCGACAAGAGTCGACTTTTTACGAACTGTGTCGTACAACCGCCGCCATAATGACCACTTGAGCTGCCGGAGGTTTTCTTTGAGCGGGTCAGAACCATCGTGTACTCGAACTACGTGGTATTTTACGCTCATGCTTCTGATCATCTTCCAACTTCACCAGAGAGTGGCTCGTCCACGACACGTTCACGTGATTCTGACATGTTCAAAGGACGACTTAAGGTTGGATTCTAGAAGAAGGAAAACATTGAGCCACGATTCCTGCTACGAATTAAAATAAAGGTATGTGAAAAAAAAGAACCCTTCGCTGCATTAAAGTGCTTTCTTAGCTGAACTTCTAAGGCTTTTGTTTACCAAGAGACACAACTACTATATTGCATTTGTTACATTCACTGAAAGTTAGTCCGAAAAATGTTTTATTTTGAGAAATTACCTAAACGTCACCGACATACGATTCATCGGAGCCTCTTGACACATACTCGAAAAGTAGTGATGTGTTGATGAAGCTTCATGAAACAGTGCCATATGTATAGAGGTCAGTAGGTGGCGCCCTCAGTTTAAAAATGATGTTTAGTGTCGATAGAATAGTTGTTCAAAGTAATAGATTATAGATCAGAGAGTGACATCTAGTGTGAGTATGAGTAAAGCTTCATGAAGCTTCATCGACACATCACTGTAGCGAAGGTTGTTGTTTCTGGATTATTAAGAGTACTTTTTAAAGCTTCCAGGAGGAGAACATTGACACAAGTTTTGTACTCATAGAAGGGCTGGAGACACTTCAGTTTTCACGACAATACAGTGACTGTGTTCTAACAGTGGAGGGAGCGGGAAAATCTCTGTAAACAATTATTTTTACTGCAACACAAACTGACAAACTTGAAGATATCGTGGGTCCTGATACCAACATTCATCGTAGCTAGTTTCTAGTTTAGATGCCACTGGTCCTGAGTTTGACACCTATGCTGTAGATCAGGAATATTCAGTAAATTTTGTAGCAGAGAGTGACATCTAGTGGACTGACGAAGACACTGTTTCATGAAACTTCATCAAGAATGAAAGCACCAATTGTGACCACATCACCAGCGTTTGAGAGGCCTGGATCCTACCTCTCAGTGGTGCTGCTTGTCTGCGCTGCCGTTCAGATGAGCTCCCTCGTAGTCCAGCTGGCACAGAATCATGTTGTTCTTCAGGAAAAACTTGTCTCCCACGCAGAATCTGTGAAGAGGAACGAAAAGTGGACGTCGTTCTACTGGCGTCAGCGGACATGATTCATGGAGTCCCAGCGGACGAGCTCTCAGTGCAGATCACAGATCTCGCGATGATGTACGTACACAAATCAACCTTATTTCTCTTCTCACCACGTTGTGATCACGGCGTATGTTATGATGCTCACTGTGCAAAGATGAACGTCTGGTGCTCTGATCTCACCTCTGACGGCAGAGTTGACAGGCGAAGCAGTCGAGATGGTAGACGTTGTCTCTGGCTCTCATCACCATCTCGAAGGCTGGGATCAGCTTACTACACGCGGCACAGTTGCCCGTCACCCCGAAGAGCCTGGACAGAAGACAGGGTTTGTAAAGTCAGGCTAGACTTGTTCACGACTGGGATCAAACTTAAGAACAGGAAGTGAACACAGGAAACTACATTTTAGTTATTTTTCCAACATATACCTTGACAACGCAAACTTCACTAAAACTGTTATTGTTCATCAATCAATTAAACTTCCGACACCTAGATGGCAGCGATGATTACGTCCTCCATAGCTAAATAAATAATGAACTCCGGCGATGACTGAGGACGAGAGGATACAGTGAGCTCAGCAGCTTTTAAAGCTGATGTTTGGACATATTTTGGTTTTGAAAACAAATGAAGCAGTTACAACATCGTTGAGAGTCACGTGGTCTGTAAATTCTGCAACACCAGAGTCAAGTACTACAATACTACATATATACCCTATTTACTATAGTATCACTATATATCACAATTTATTGTATCATTGACCCTGTATCGTGTCAACACATTTATGACAATACACACTCCTACTTCTTACACTGGACTGAACTGGACTCACTTTAAACCAGTAGCTGCATCTTCACATTTCTACCTAGATATTGATTTTTCTTTTCTACTCTTGTGATTTTATGTTTTATAAAGTTGATGTTAGTTAATACTTTTGTTACCAGGCAGCACAAAAAGAAACAAAAAATATGTTCTATTTATTATTGCAGCCAAATAGGTTTTTAATTTAGAAATAGAAAACAGATTTTCCCTGAGATAACATGTGACTCTTGACCAGTCAGAATGAGTAAAACAAAAACTCTACAAACAAAAATGTTTCAGAGCATCATTCCATATAAATAACGCTTAAACACAAACTCACACATTGGCCTAAAGTAACTAAAAGCTAGGAGACACACACATACAGAACACCATCGTCAGCATACAGTCAAACGTTGGTAGACGCAAATACACGAACATCTAACTCTTGATGATCCAGTTTTTACGGTCAAATGATTTTTTCATTTATTTTTTTACAGGTCGTGCTTTTGTATTTTACTTTTTTCTTCGTGAACGTCTGTACTTAAATATAATCTTGACATTTCACAGGTAAAAAAAGGACCCCTGTTTTAAATAATAAATGTTATGAACTATGAACTAATGATCATCCTATCTTTGATCAATCAACACAACCACAAACCACTAACACAATAACAGATGACGTACGAGTAGACATAGGATCAACAGCTATAATGGTGACATAAATGAAAGGAACAAAACACCAAAGCAATGCAATTTTTTGGTTTTCTTTCCATTTTCCCTGATATTTGTTTAGATAGATAAATACTTTATTCATCTCCTTAGAGAAATTCACGTACTTCATTATTAAACATTCAATTTATTTATAAGCCTTACGGTTAGCTTAGGGTCAAGATGACCCCAAGCCCTGAGAACAATTGTGTGTGAAAACACATTTGTTTTTGGGCCTCCGGGTAATCTTGACCCAAAGACACACAAAAGTACTGTCATGAAGGTGTTTCTTCCTCGTGCTCAGCGTCTCACACACACACACACAACTATAGAACTATACTGACAGAACACAAGTGTGTAACTATGTTAACATTTATTCAAATACTGGAAAAATGACTTTGATTTTGGACAAACAATTGTATACATTATTTTTTCCATTCATAACATTGTGTATCTGTGTTTAATCTGTTTGCCATCTGACAAGAAATAGTAGTAGAGATTTGAATTTTGATTTATTTTATTTTCTATATACAGTATATAGAGGACCATCCATTTTTAGGGGGTAAATCATTTTCTTGTGAAGAACCCGGAGAGGATTTGTTTTTTATCTATTTCATTGATAGTTTTATTATGTATTTATTTTATAGTAGATCAGGAAAAAAATACATTTTTCAGACACTCCTTTGATCATCACACTTTACAAACTGGGCCCCCATCTGAGAAGGGAAAAGTGACGGGGCCCTTGGAGCAAAAACTTTTGGGATCCATGATCTTCATGAAAAAAATTACCTCTTTTTATCTTCTAATCCAACATCCAATAAACCTCCCTCAAGTTAAATTTCTTAATGGTCATCATTATTTTCAGTTTCCATCTATGTTCAGAGCATGGACTTTAAATCTGATGACCCAGGATGATGGTCTCCAGGACCCCCCCGAGCAGATCCTTCTCGATATTAAAATGTCACCTGTTGCTAAGACCCAGACGGTGGTTGTTTCTTCCCATAATTCCACTCACTTAACGAGCCGAAAGGTCAACGTATTACCGTCCCGAAACCGGCGCAGCATCTGACATTTAGTCGCGCGGTTGTTTTAATAGCGTCGGCGAAAGTCGATGATGAGCCTCACCCCTCGTTCACCCCCGTGAAGAATGAAGACCCAGAAACTCCCCGAGTGGCCGACGGATAAAGATAAGTAAGTCCTACCCAGGCTGAAGGACGAGGTTCGGGGGGAAACATCTTGATAAACAACGTCGACGGAGGTGAAAAGCATCATGGGAGCCCGACATGGGAACAAGAGCTAATTAACACAATGTTCAGAAGTAACGAGTCCTGAGCACCTGGTGGGTTTTTTTTTCCATCCCCTTAACGAGGCTGCGCAGCTCAATGCTAATTCTCTACTAATGGGCCAATTAAAAGAAATCACATGGTTTTAATCCTGCTCTTCAAAGGCTCTTGGTCCACGGCCTCACGATGATGAGGAAAACAGGAGGCAATCAGGCCAATTTAACTGTCAAAAGGGGTTTTGGTCTCTTAAGTGCAGCGCGGCTAATGAGAGACTTAGCTCCAACCAAATCCAGCTGGATTGTACATGAGCCTAACACATGAGTTCAGCAATGTGGAGCCGAGATATCAGGAGTTCTCCGGCTGACCTGACACCAGACATCGTTATTTTCAGGGAGAATCACGGGTAACAGGAACTCTCGGGGGAGACGTCGGAGCCAACTTTCTCCTCTGTTTATGAGCGGTGTCTTCCAGACTTGCGTTCAAATCTTTTTCTTTTTTTTTTCTTTTTTTTTCAAAGCACATTTGTCGACGGTCACATGCTCGCTCCGGAGCGGGCCAAGCAAAATCTGAAAGTGTTTATCTTCGTTTAGAGAAGTTCACGCTGAAGGATTCGGGTCGTTTTTTTCTGCCTCGCGAAACAATAGAAGGACATTGTAAAATACCAGGATGAAGTCATTCCCCAAGAATTCTTTGCTATTAGAAGGACTTTTAGGGGGATTTTTTTTGGGTCTCGCAATGTGATCTCGTGCTCGTGTGAGCAGAACTTATGCAAGGATGAAGGCAACTTCAACTTCTAGTGTTTGATAATCTTTCTCAACAAAACTGATCCATTCCTGAAGCCTCAGAGACGACAGACTGTGACCAGCATGCTAACATTTAGCATCATCTATGAGTCACCATGAAGCTGCTCTGTTGACCAGCAGGACCTCGTGTGTCGGATCCAACACATGCTGTCGATCAGCGTTCGCGGCTCACGAGGGGGAAGTGGCGACAAATTGGTTTCATAATCTTAAAGAAGGCTTTGTTGAAATGATTCTAAACGTGGGCGTGAAGTGATTCATGGACCAGAACGCCTTTATATATGTGAAAATATTGACATTTATTACCAATTTCACGTTGATACATATCACGTGGATCAGATATTGCTGAGAGGGAAGTAAGTTATTACTTTTTAATATTGTTTTAATAATGTGCTTTTAGGTGCGTGGTTTTGTTTCTGTCTTCTTCAGCTTGTCCGGGGTGGCAGGGGCAGCAGGGAGTCCCTAACCCTAAACCTAACCCTAACCCTAAATCTAACCCTAACCTAACCTAACCTAACCCTAACCCTAACCCTAACCCTAACCCTAACCCTAACCCTAACCCTAACCCTAACCCTAACCCTAAGCCTAACCCTAACCCTAACCCTAACTCTAACTCCCCGCGAGGCGTTCCCCGAAGCAAGTAGCGAGACACCTTAACAGCGAGACATACTGATCAGGTACTAGACCCCTCAACTGACCCCTCTCAGATGTGAATTTATCGACAGTTGAACTTTTATATGTTAGTTTCTTGAGGAGAATTTCGGTCTTTTTGGTCACGACCAACCGCTCAAGATCAAAGGTCCCGGGTAGAGACGTACGACGACGGATAAATTAAGCTCTTTGCCTTTTGGCTTAGCTCTCTTTTAACCACCACGGATCAGTGCAGTGTCACGATCTCACGGTCTATTCCGCCCTCACTTGTGAACAAAAAACGTACATACTGGAACTCCTTCCCTTGGGGCAGAATTTCATCCACAATGTACACTACCCCCACGCCCCCCTTATGGCAGCTAAGAATTCTCTCGTGGTGGAGGATCAAGATTGAGCCCCCCCCCCCCAAGCTTACCATGGTGTTGTCAGGGGGCTTCATTCTAACTGGTGAGCTCCACAACCCCATAAGGCAACATAGACGGACTATGGTGCTGTCTGAGCCTTGGCGATCCGAAACCTCAAGCTAGCTCTAGGGACATGAAACATGGAGGCCGAGAGGTTCCAGTTGTTGGCCCTTAAACCGGTTCATCTTCATAGAGGTTGGACTTTGTTATCAATGAAAATATATGTTTGGAATGTCTTAACACATCATGTGTTTATTTAATGAATGTAACTAAATAAATACTACCTCAGGTAGTCCCGGCGACACAGTATGAGGTTGGCCCGGGTGTAGAGGGTGGAGCCGACCCGGCCCAGACGGCAGTCGCAGCAGGCGCACTTGAGGCAGTCCTCGTGCCAGTACCTGTCCATGGCCTGAAGCATGAACCGATCCCGGATCTTGCCGTTGCAGCCGGCGCAGCCCCTCGGCTTGTCCCTGGACTGGAGGGACACCAGGGACACACCTGGGAAGGTTTGGACGGAGGATTGAGGATCATCAGAGACACTGTAATATTGACATTATAAAAAAATCAAATTAAGCCCCACCCACCGAAAACCCACAAAGGTTTATCACTGCACGTCATCAATCCTCTCCACCTCCAAGGGACTCGTTGTAGATAGTGTCAACAAACTTTCTGGAGCCTTTTTTGATTATTAGTCACAACTAATTTCTTGACTAATCTTTAGTCCTCGATCTATCGAGCCGGAACATTATGACCACCTGACAAGAGGAATGGCTTGGATGCCATGAAGTTTTAATGAGGTTATTTTAGGAAGAGCGTTGTATAAGGCATCAAATAAAAAAAAGGTCTAAATTTAGTGTGGAATCCTTTTCATTTTCTTTTGATTATTCATTTGTTAGTCGCTTCCGCTGATGATTCAACTTTGTAGGAATGAGTCGTTTCAGGGGATCTTGTATGAACGGGTTTTACTGGAAGGAGTCCTCTGGGCAGAGCCAGCAGAAGACAGTCTAGTTGTCTATCCTAGCCTTGAAATCATCAGTTCAGTGTGTTCTTAGCTGAGGGAAGTTCTTGTGGAGCAGAGAAGTGAAGGAGCAGAAGATAAAGTATGTAATGTAACTCTCTGAGATCTTCGCTCCCCACGAGTGGTTAAGGTCCGACAAGAAGGCGATACTTACTCTCCTCTGTGTCCAGAACCATCCTGGTGCTTCGCTCTGGAGGACGGTCAACAGATGTTCTCGATCATAGTCCAACGAGAGGGAAGCGCTCAAAGGTCTGCGAGGGGAACAGACGAGCGGCGGCGACACATCTCAGTCTGGAGCGTCTTATCTCAGCTGATGTCAGAGCACAAGCATGTCTGTGACTGCGAGCTCCAGCATCGCACCTCCGTGGACCTCCCCCTCTCTCTCTCTCTCTCTCTCCCTCCCTCGCTCTGTAAGAAGACTCCCACACTCGCACTTTCTTCCTCCATGTTGTGTTAATTCTATAAAGTCATTACGCTGGGATGTGATCTAAGCTCCTCCCCCTCTCTCTGAATCAATGATTCCACCAGTCCAGGCCTGAGGTGTTTTACAATGAGCTTATTCAACTCAAGGACACCAGCGATCTCTGGGGCGCCCTCTAGGTCACGCACACACACACACACACACACACGCACACACGCACACACACACACACACACACACACACACACACACACACATTACGTTATTTTCTTTCATGAGTCGTTTGTTAACATGTTGCAGAGGAAAGGATAAAGTTGTCAGCAAGGTTGGTGGTTCACTTCCCTCTTCGCTTGTAACATGGCAAACATCTAAAAACACATGTTTGAATGAGGACACGACGACGTGTGTTAATGTGACATGAAGAGGTTTTGGTCGTTACACGTTATCAACCATTATTATTTAAGCTTCAGAAATTTCTTAACTTGTCTTTATACTCTGTAATTAAACTAAATAAATACTAAGTCTTTAAATCATCGTAGATTAATTTTCATGTTGATTTAGTGACTTAAAAAGATGCTTAAGTTGATACAATGAACAGTGTTTGATGAACAAACATGGATGTAAACGAGATGAATCAAAATTGATGAATTGACAAAAACTACTTGATACTACATTAATACATTTAATATAAGTTCCCTAGTGTTTTTATGTTGTTTACATATTTTCGTTTATTTTAATTTCTCAGTTTGTCTTCTTTTAACAAACATGTCCATTCAAATGCCTTCCAATGTTGTTATGTACGTAAATAAGTTTTATTGATATTTATCTCCGTATTGTTGTTGACTTTAATTATCTATTTTTCTTATTTAAACACATCAACATAAAAACATCTAAAAACATACATTTTTATTCAAATGACTCCCTCAACATCTAGTAAAGGTTGGTTTCGGGTGCGTACTTCCAACAATCCAACACTTAAAAGCAGCAACATGTAAGATTTTCAGGGTTTTTTTTTGTCTTTTTTGTCATGATTTGAGCAATCATGACTCGTGTAGTAAGTTATTTTAACAATGTTCTTCAGAATGTTACATTGTCTGGACGTTGAGGCTTTGTGAGTGTCACATAGGAGTTTTCATAAAAGACAAGAAACTGGACATTGCAGTTACTCTATTCTACCACTAGGATTTTTAAAATATTCTCAATCTCACATATTGCTGCTTTAAAGTCAGAAATTAGAGAGTAAAGTGATGGATTATAACATCTTTATTATCATCATTAAACACATTCAACTTAAAGCTTTTAATTTTCTTCGAGAAGACCTTCATAAACGACACAATAAACCATATTTATATTCATATTTTAACCTAACAAGTCCGATCGAGCGATCATTCTCAGCGTAAAAATTAATGGTTTGAATTGTCTTTTTGGGAAAATAACAATTCATTTTCTTCAGGCTTTTCTTTTTTTTTTCAGGGCGAAACTCTGGAGACTGAGCTCCTGCTCATTAGACTGTGTGTTCGAGCTCGGCCCGTGGATCAGGTCACACTAATTAACCATCGACCGGCGATTCTCTCATTATCCGCCTCTCGCCGAGACTAACGATCAACACACTCATTAATCAGCTGATGAGCAGCGAAGCTTCTGGCTTCGCTCTCGGGCACTCGGGAGCTCATTAGCTCAATTATTAATGCATGTAATGAAATAGTTTCTCCCGGTGATCACCGTCTTCTTCTGGTTCCAGCGGTGGTGATTAACGGCGGCGAGGAGACGCTTGTGAGCCCGGTGTTGACGACCCAAAACATGGCCGACGTTCACAGGCTGTCATTAAGCTAATTGTGCTAAAAAGCCCGTCTGCGGCTGACATTAAAGGTGAGACGTGGTTAATTAGCACCCGCCGGAGTTCCCGGCGTCTTCTGACCATCTGCTCGCGTCCTCCGAGAAGACAAACACACCTTTTCTCTTTCTCTGGAAACAGGTTTAGTGACGGGACTTAATGCAGCAGAACAAGATCATTCTTTATTAAACGATTAAAGTCTCAGAAATATTGTCAAGAAAGATTTTCTCTCATGAAATGACTTCCTGTCGTCTGTGGAAGTTTATCAGTGACATTATAATTGAATTATCTAATGTTATTGGTCACTATATAGTACAAATGATTTTATATTGAATTGAAAAAACTACAATTGAGAAAGTATTTCATTTAGAAACTTTATTTTTCAATTATTGAAGTAAGAATATTAAAATGTATGTGTTCATCTTTTTTAATTAATTTATTATAAAATATTTGATATTAAAAATATTGAATTCAATCATCAAATTAAAACTTAAATATACAAATTGATGATGGATGGATGGATGGATGGATGGATGGATGGATGGATGGATGGATGGATGGATGGATGGATGGATGGATGGATGGATGGATGGATGAATGGATGGATGGATGAATGGATGGATGGATGGATGGATGGACGGATGGATGGTTGGATGGATGCATGGATGGATGGATGGATGGATGGATGGATGGATGGATGGATGGATGGATGGATGGATGGATGGATGCATGGATGGATGGATGGATGGATGGATGGATGGATGGATGGATGGATGGATGGATGGATGGATGGATGGATGGATGGATGGATGGATGGATGGATGGTTGCATGCATGGATGGATGGATGGATGGATGGATGGATGGATGGATGGATGGATGGATGGATGGATGCATGCATGGATGGATGGATGGATGGATGGATGGATGGATGGATGGATGGATGGATGGATGGATGGATGGATGGATGGATGGATGGATGGATGGATGGATGGATGGATGGATGGATGGATGGATGGATGGATGGATGGATGGATGGATGTGAGGTTTGAATAGTAAAAGTAATAATAATAATAATTTGTTAAAAACGATAAATTATAGAGCAGAGAGCGACATCTAGTGGACAATAATGACACTGTTTCATGAAGCTTCATCGACACATCACAATTATCCACTACTGCTCACTTTCATAAGAATTTTTACTTAAACTTGTTAAAAAAAAGCACTTTTTGATACAACTAGTATCATCACAAATATTATTATTATAAACTGAAAAACAACAACAAACAAATACAACTAAATTGTTCTTATTATTAATATTATTATAGTTGCTGATACTTTTTAAACTATTGTGTGATGGTTTGATTCCAAACATCCCAATTTATGTTGTTGACAAACTGTTTCCACATGTTTATCGAACACCTTGTAAAACCTTGTATATGCAGTGATGTGTGTATTAAAACACAGAAATACAGGGTTTTTTTTAACATACTTTAAATCATATAAACTTCTCATGTTTGTAGGAAGCGTCTCTCGGATCCATGTCTATTAGATTGAAGTTCAATCTGCCGAGGAAGGACAGCAGAGAGGATGTGCTCACCAGCTGTGAGATTACGGGAGTTGATCGATGACCTTCCTGATAGGTTCTCTCCACCCTGCCCTCGCTGAAATAACCAGTCATAAGTCAGTCAAAGAGTCTCAAAACAAGAAAACAATTTAAGTCCGTCACGACAATAAAAAAAATCAAATCTGCCTTTTTTCAGACTCGTTATTGTCGTCTAGTATTTCTATGTACAATGTATGTTACAAGTCATGACGTCAATGTTCTTTTTAGCTTTAACTTTTTTAATGTAATTTCTGATGTTTGACCCTTTTTACTTCTTACTATATGGAGCTATAACCGTTGCTAAAGCTTTGTAAATGCGTGAAAGGATTTGCAAATATATACGTGTATCTGTATAAATTGATTCACAAACAGGACAAGAAGTGAAAAGACAAAATAAAATTGGAACGTGTCCCTAGTTGTGTTTTCATTCTTACCCTCTGTGTTGTATATGATGTTATGATTCACTGTGAATGATTGTACTTTCATGAAGTTCATTATTTTAATGTGTTTTGTTGTGTTTGATTTGATCACAGCTGCTGCAAACGTGCTTGAAGACAAACAGCGACCTCTAGTGATGAATCTTAAACAGTGACGCAGATGAATTTGTAGAGCTGTAGAAAAGTCACGTGTACTGCTGAGTCATAGCGATATTAAACATTTTAAAATGATAATATATTTGTTGTGTTGATGCATCTTCAAAACATGTGTTGAGTCAAAAACTTTGACATAATCATTTAATTTCAAAAGATGTAAAAGTATTTACACAAAAAATAAAACAGTTTTAAACAAAGTCATAAACTGAATACACGGATACCAATTTTGAACTTAAACATTTAAAAGTTTGATTTTTGCTAAAGTATACTTATATACTGTGGTTCATCTCAAGTACTTTAATTGTTGGTCTGAGGTCAGTTTAAAAATAGACGTTATTCATATTCGTGCAGGATTTTTCTTGATTCTCTGTTTGTCTCAGTGGTGTCTTGACCTTTTAAGTATTTATTATATTTAGTTGTTTTTTTTATCGTTTAAACGATTTGTGAACCTGGTCTAGAAAAGCGCCCTACAAATATTACTTACGTACTTTTATTTTGTTAATGTGTTTCCTGTGTGGAAGTTTGCTCGTGCGTTTGCCTCGCCACCTTCTGGACGAAGTTTACATTACATCATTTGTGAACCTTAACTATACTTCTTATATAGACTTGCACCAGTATTTTATTGTCTAGTGCTCAAACTAACGTCATCGACACGATTGTTATTATTATTTTTCTTACTTAGTATTTATACATTCTCTTGATTTATTGCACATTTTAATGTTTAGTTGCACCATTAAACACAATTGTATTTATATGCTTTTAAAGTATTGGTATTTTAATTGTTTATTCTTTATCCTTCAAACATTTATTTTATTAAACATTTGTTTTGTCTTTTAATTATCGTTAGCTTAGCTTAACATTAGCTTAACACCGTATACAAATGTTAGCATTTCTCCTTTTTTTTAATTTTTATGTTTTATATTCTGTGCTATTGTTTCCAGAAAATGGCTCAAAATGTAGGAAATATCACTTGATAAATATTCATGATTTGTTTATAAACCTAATTCAACATTTGACGTATTAATCTGAAAAACAAGCAGAAAACAGGAGTTAACGTCCAAAGTTACTGCCTCAGACTCAAAGATAATTCCTTTATTTCATGTGTTTCTTTTAAATTACAATCACATTTCCTAATATTTGTTCACTCAAATGATCGTCCACACATCTTGATCCATTATCGATTATGTCTTGTTATCATCGCAGCAACACTAGGGAGGAAACAGGAGTTATTATAGTTAAATGTACTCAAGTATAAAAAGAAAATAGTGATGATTACAAAAGAATAAAATGAAAGTCATTGTCTCGGTCCGTGAGACGTTCCCCGACGTTCCCGCCTCACACCGACTTCCTCCTCTTGCCGAACACGTTGTTGATGAGCTTGGCCATGGACTTGGAGCCGCTGTAGCGCCGTCTGTCGGCCCGGTACTTCAGGTGCTCCATGACCTGCCGGATCAGCTGCGTGAAGAGGGCGGAGATGTCCTGGTAGCTCTCGGCCGCCGACACCTCCTGGAAGTTGCAGTGATTCTCTCGAGCGAGGCAGCGTCCCTCGTCCTCGTGCACCTGCCGGATGTGGCAGAGATCCTGCTTGTTCCCCACCAGGCAAACTGGGACCGTTGTCTCCCTGGAACAGAGCAACAAATTATTATTATTAAAGCGGCGTGAGATTGAAAATATTGTTTCTGGCTCCCCCCAGTGTCGGGATGATGGAACTGCGGTGTCACACCTGCTCTGTTGAGCAGTTTAGTTACAGCATGAAAATATGTTTTTTTTTAATTATTTCATTTCTAGTTGTATCTTCTGGTCGGTTTAAAGATATTTATAAATCTTTAAGGGTTTTTTTAATCCCAAAATGTGAAAAAAACATCATTGTCTATGTCACATATATGGAACTACAGACCCAGTCAAGTAGCACTGAAGGGTTGTATCAAAATTAATATTATATAAATGTTAATGTTGATATGACGATCTATAAATACATCATTGTTTATTTATTTTATTTTATTCCCTCAAGGTTTATTTATCCTTATATATTTAAGTTACATATAAAAACAATAACATCCAATTGCAGTAGTACAACATAAGAAGAAAAAAGATAAGGAACAGAGATAATGGATGTCAATTATTTTGGAATTATTTTGTGAAGGAAAACAAACGCAGAGATAATTGAAATTAATCAAGATCATACTTCCTGTTATTATTTTAAATATGATTGAGTTCGACACGGATCCGAACAATAGATCCAACTCACCCTTTACAAGTCTCTGTCCGAGCCTCGCGGATCTGGTGCAGCGTGTTCTTGGCGTTGATGAAGGACGTGCGGTCGCTGATGTTGTAGACGACCACGAAGCCGTCGGCCCAGTCCACCGGCTCCTCCAGGATACAGCGAGCCTCGGAACTCTGGACCAAGAATCACATTTCATCATTTTTACAAAGTACAAAATCAGACGGACAAAATATTGATGCAAAGGAATGTTTAAAAGAAAGATCTTCAACTGTAATCTGCCATTTAAAATCTTACATTTTGTGTTGGATTTACATCCTTTTTTCAGGTTTTTTACACATTTCTGTGTCTGAGTTTCATTTTAAAGAGTCATAACTCAGAAGAGCTGTCTATTGAACTGCTTGACCACAATGAAGTAATATGTCGATGAAGCTTCATGAAACATTTTCATGTGTTTAGAGGTCAACGGGTGGCGCCATCAGTTTAAAAATGATGATTCAATAAAATAATTGTTCAAAACAAAAGATCATAGATCAGAGAGTGACATCTAGTGGACACTAATGACACTGTTTCATGAAGCTTCACAAGTTTCCACTGTTCAAATCAGTATTTCATAACATTAGGTGTTTACCTTTTTTTTCTTATTCATCAAGAAACGTAAATCTAAGACATAACTTGCGCACTTGTTAGTAAAGACACTTAACTAGTGAAGGATTGTGAAGCTTCATGAAACAGTACCATATGTTTAGTGGTCAATAGGGGGCGCCCGGAGTTTAAAAATGATGTGAGAATTCAATCAAATAGTTGTTCAAAGTAATGGATTATAGATCTGAGAGTGACATCTAGTGGACTCTATGAGTAAAGCTTCATGGAGCTTCATCGACACATCACTATAGCAATTGTTCAGAGACGGCAGTTGCATTTGGTTGCATTTTTTCTGGATTATAAAAAGTCATTTTTAAAGCTTCCAGGAAGAGAACATTGACACAAGTTTTGTACTTGTAGAAGGGCTGGAGACACTTCAGTTTTCCCGACAATCCAGTGAATGTGTTCTTACAGTCAAGAGAGAAAAAAAACCTCCATAAAAAGTGTCTTGATGAGCGAAGGGCTGAGATCTTCAACTAATGTCTTTTTTTTTTACTGCAACACATCTCAACAACCTTGAGCACGAGCGCACAAAGGAAGAAGGTCAAGAGTCCTGAGCAACACCACCGGGCCTCTGACCAGTTAAATCCCACTCATCCCTCCCACTTTATTGACTCTTGTTTCTTTGTGAAGTGGAGCATTGACCGACATAGAGGAAGGACAGTGATTTTAAGATATTAAGACAATGGTCGGAGACTCTGGACTTCCCAATAAACCTCAAAGTGCAATAAAAAAAATCCTCTCAAGTGTTTTTGATCTTTGTGAAGAAGAAGACGGTCGACACTGAGCCTCAGGCTGCCGCTGTGTTAGCTTTAAAGAATTCCATATTTTATAAGGTTGGTCAAGCATGTGCAGGTCAAAGGTCAAAAGGTCTTGATAGACTTTTTACAGAAACTTAAAAACAGTTTTGCTGCTTGTGTTTCTTTTTTGTTTTTATAGCACTTTCATGTCAAGTATGTGGTTCCCTGTCACTAACCTTTGAGCAAGGCTCCATCAGTTTAAAGATAATGTGAGGTTTCAATAGAATTTAGCGTTTAAAAGTGTTCAAAATTAGAGTGACATCTAGTGGACTGAAAATAAAAAGTTTCATGAAGCTTCATGAACACATAACTATCAACATACTTCCCATATGGATACACATGGTCCTATTATCATCTACACAATAACACATGACTATTTACTCAAAACAACAGAAACAGGAAACCAAATAAAAACACAATATTTTATACATTTCTGAAAACAAATACTTGTTCATGTGTGAAGGATGTCTAAAGGTTGCTTTGTGTGTCAAACACTGTCGATCTGTTGCTGCACCGACGTACCTCTGAGCAAGGGTCGAAGACCTCCAGGTTCAGTTGCCGTCCATCGATCGACAGCCTCTTGTGGTACAGAGAGTCTGTTCGGAACCAAAACAGTATTTTAATGACACTTCAGCGGGAGAAAGGATGAAGTGAAAGACTTAAATATACATCACTGACGTGTTTACGAACTGAGATGAGTTTACAATCAGCAGTTTACTTGAATAACTAGCGAGGTGGTGTTGACGTGTGTTTCATATCAACACTGAATCATCGTTCAATTGTTCAATTCAACTTTATTTAAAAAGCAGACCAGCAGCAGTGGACACAGAGTGCTGTACAAGATAAAAAAAAACTAATTTTTAGAGGAGCTGATTCTCATCCCGACTGCTTCACATTTGCGTTCACAGCTGCGGACAGAGTAGCCAAACTGAAGATGGCTTCAACTCTCTTCAACTCCTCCCCCATAATGTTGGCTATAAGAAGTGAAAACCCGAACCCGAACCCGAACCCTAACCCTAACCCTAACCCTAACCCTAACCCTAACCCTAACCCTAACCCCATTCTAACCCTAACCCTAACCCTAACCCTAACACTAACCTCATCCTAACCCTAACCCTAATCCTAACCCTAATCCTAATCCTAATCCTAATCCTAACTCTAACCCTAACCCTAACCCTAACCCTAACCCCATTCTAACCCTAACCCTAACCCTAACCTCATCCTAACCCTAACCCTAATCCTAACCCTAATCCTAATCCTAATCCTAATCCTAATCCTAATCCTAATCCTAATCCTAATCCTAATCCTAACCCTAATCCTAACCCTAACCCTAACCCTAACCCTTACACGAATTTTGGACCAGGCAGAGACTGAAGACCTAGTTTTAATGTGTTCAGTATCTCATTCTCACACAACAGGATAACCTGAGACACATAATCGAATGATACAAACTTCCATGAACCTTTTCAAACTCTGCTGACCTAACGATACAGTAACGTAGTAACGTAGTAACGTAGTAACGTAGTAACGTAGTGACGTAGATCTAGCTAGTTTTAAAAGTCTGTTCCATTATTTGCAGAGTGGATTAATGACTATATGACTATTGGAACTACACCAGGAACGAACATGTTTATGTACTTCCGATTTATGTTGTGTAACGTTTCTTCAGCTCTTTACCTTCTAAAGCAACCAAAGCTCTACTTACTTGCGTTGGACGCGTACTCGCCGATGAAGCGTCGGGTGAGGAAGCGCACCAGGACGGCTGAGGGAAGAGCATCAGAAGTGAGTCACGACATCATCGTTATTCTCCTCAGGTGGCAGCAGCTGGAGTGGAACATCAGCTCCAGAAGAACCAGGCATGAAAACCAAGGCCTTGTTAAAACAGAATTCTTGGCTGAGCAGACATCGACCCATTCTACACACTGGCCCAAGATGTTTTGTTTCCACTTGGCTTCGTGATTAAAGTAGAATTTTTTTAACAGTGGGTTTTGGCTCAATCAGCCTCGGTCGCTCGCTGATGTCATGTTGAACTCATCAGCGTCCATCATGACACGGATAAGAGTTACAGATCGAGGCAAAAAAGCATTTTGTGAACAGAAAGAAGTCAATAAAGTGGTCATATTGTTATGCCTGAATATGTTTAAAGTATGATCCGATTATTCTGAAGTTGATTTTAAACCTTTTATATCTTTTTTTTTTCTAAACTGATGAGTCAGCTGTTCAAGCCGGTCACTCAGATGTCGAAACCTTCAAACAATCATTATCAGAGTCGACACTTTTTTGTAAATCCATCTTCCTGTCGAGCTCTGAACACGTTTGTTATTTACAAAACTTCACCACACTGAGGTAACAGCCTTCGTGAACCTCAGAAAAATACATCAAATCCGTGACGTATGTTGATTTGGCTTTTATTGGATTTGAAGAACTGTCACGTTGTTACTCCTAAAACTTCAAACACAGGTTTGGTAGTACACACAAGACCACTTGTGGTTTAGGGTGAAGAAAAGGTTGAAGGAGAAGAAAGTGAAGCCCAAGAAAACTATTTAAACCACTGAATATTTGTCTTGGGGTTTGAGTACTTTTATCCTTTTGTTCTTTCTGTCTCTTTCTTACGTGTTCTTGGGTTCAATATCGCTCGGCTTGAACTGCAATCAACACCAGCTTCCTGGTTCCAGTCCGTGGTGTCAGATCGACCGCCTAAGCTGGTAACATTGGCCTCCAAAGTATTTTCTCTCCACTTTTTCTTGATTTTTTCCACTGTTCAATATGTGATTGTGATCTTCTGTGCACTTTCAATTCCCTCTTCCACCCATTTCTTTTTTAGTGTACGCTTTTATTAACAACTATCCCTCTTTTATGGGTTCGTGTGTTTCCTCCCCAGTCCCAAAGCTGCCTTTACAGTATAATCTGTTCATAGTATTGTGTGTTTGTGTTTAAATACATTTTTAACCTTATTGTGTTGACAAAAAGGTGCTTTTTGTTGCAAACCTCAAATGCGTAATTATTTCCAAGTTGTGCAAAGTCTCCAAAAACCATGAGCTTCTTTATCATCTTTGACGGAAAATGTTTTGACACTTTGAATTGTAGTAACTACAGTTTCCATTGGACAGCTGACCTGCACCGGCCGAGCTCTATAAGGAATTTAACGAAAGAGGAGTTTTAACGTGACTTTGTCATATGCAGGATGAAATTTTAAAAAAATCCATCACTGTTTTAGAGATTTAAGCAATTTTAACAACTGAAAGCAGCGACTTTGACTCTCTGAGACAAACACGTTGTTCAATCAAAAAAAAAAAATTCTTAACAATGTAAATGTTTTCATTTTTCCCTTTATTGACCATAAAATTGCCGTCTTTTTTTCTAATGTCTTTTAGATTCATATTTGTGGCTCTGGATGAAAGTCAGTTGGCCGGAGATACTTTAAAACATTGTGGTGAAGCAGTTGGCGACGCAGCTTCACAGTTTCAAAGTAACCGTGTCATTTATTTTTGTCCGTGTGGCTCGTGTGTGTTTCCCAGGAGCTCGTGTTACCTCCCATCGTCTGATGCCTCGCAATGAAACAATTAATCCAATCACTTGAAACCCAACTTTGATCAGGACTTAAGTCTTAAGTGCACTGTGTGCACGTGTGAAGTGGCGGTGTTGTGTGTTGTGTCACTTCCACACAAAGAGCTTCTTTATTCCTCGAACCTGTTCAACCAAGTGCAGCGAGTCTGTGATGTTCAGCAGCGTGAAAAGGTTTTACAGAGATTTGACTCATTTGAGACTCGTGGTCTTTTCATAATGAGCCAAGTAACACGTTGTTCGCGCTGTCGGGGCCGCGGTGGTGCAGCGATGTGGACCGTGCTGCCGCGACAGGATCTGATGCTTGTGGTTCTTTGTAATTGTTTGATTAGCAGATTTCCTATGAAGCGACTCGACAGAGAAGCCTGACCTGACCCCCATTAGTTTTCATTCAGGATCATCACAGGATACAAAAACATGTCCCGTCATGAAGTCGTTAGATTCAGTTCAACAACAGGATGTTGTTTTGTTCAACTTTTCATTTCAAACTCGTGATTGTATTTTTTTCCTTTTAAATGAAACCAAGAGAAACATAAGAACAATTCATAATTTCTCTCCGTGAAGTATTTTTCATACATATAAATGTTTAAATATATAATTTACAAACAACTTTTGATGATTAATTGAGGTAAAACAAATGGTGTCATCCACTTGTGGTGCAGCATGTATACAAACTTTTAATGTACTTTTGTCGTGAACTGTTTGTTGTGTATTTGAGTTTTTTGTGAAGTCATAAGTTTTATGTAAGAAATGAGAAAATAACTTTTATCCAGCATCACCAAACTTTTTTCTTTTCAATTTAAATTGTGAATTATAGTCAACAGTCAAAATAAATCCTATAAAGTTTGGGTTTCACTCATTTTCTCTAGTTTTAGGGTTTATTTCAGTAAACAAACATGTCACAAACTACTTCAGAGAAAAAACAATCTTTAAAAAAAACACTTTTCTGACAGAAATAATCAATGGAACAGAAATATATCAATTATTTTTTCTTTATGTGCACCAGTAACAAATGTGAGGGGTACAGTTTTATAAATATACAATTTGTTCGTTCCACGACTGCGCTTGGCCCCTTGTTTGATTGACAGCCCTGATCTTCGCTAAACTTACACCACAAAACTTCCTAGAAATAAAGTACTTTTACTTTAATTAAGTTATAAAAGAAACTCAATATTTCATCATAAAGTATTTTTATCTAAAGAGTAAAGGCCAGATTCGAGCATAAAATTATTAACAAATGTAAAAAAAAAGATTGAAATTAACCTTTATTTAATTAAAGATAAAGGAGCAACTTAATGTATTTCAATTGAATTAAAATGGATAAGTAGAGAACAATTGTGTTTGATGTCAATTTAATTTTTTTTCATCAAAAAACTATAGTAAATATTTAGGCTTAGTTAGAATATTTTTTCACACAGTAAAGATACATTAAGTAATAAAAGTATTATCATCAAGGTGTTGGAATGTGGGGTTAAATAAAGTTAAAAAATAAAAAACATAAATGTGACAGTTTGTAAATTCTACAGCTGCACATCAAGATGTTCGCAGGAGTCAAAACACCTCCGGGTCTCACCTGACTTCCCGGCTCCTGGACTCCCGAGCAGAGCCAGCTTGATGTCGTTCATGGTCGATGGTTCGAGTCCTCGGCGGATCTACAGAACCAAACGTCTCTGTGTCTTCAAAGCGATGTCACTTTTTTAAAAAGCACAGAAGAGAGAAGGGATTGAAAACATGCATCTCTCTCTCTCTCTCTCTCTCTCTCTCTCTCTCTCTCTCTCTCTTTCTCTCTCTCTCTCTCTCTCTCTCTCTCTCTCTCACTCTCTCTCTCTCTCTCTCTCTCTCTCTCTCTCCCTCTCTCTCTCTCTGCTGTCTGTGTCTCTCCAGCACCTCTCTTCCCTCCGTCCTTGTTTTCCCTCCTCCTCCTGTACACAATGTTGCTCTCGGTCCCTCCTCCCCCTCCATCCATCTGTTTTTCCTCTTTTTGTCCTCTTTGTGGCCATATATCTCTCTTTCCTGCCTCCCTCGCTCCACGCCGGAGTGACTAAAAGGTCAGCGCGGAGTTAACTCCGTGTTCTGTTACTGTAATTACTTTGTTTTCCCCAGGAAACAACTGTAAACAAACGGATGATCAGTCGATCATCTTCATCATTAGAGTTTTCAATCATATTCTATTAACACTCTTTTTACACAACATACTTTTCTATTTTTATGTTGAACTGTATCCTGACTGCAAGCCAACTTTGACATTAGATATGCTGATTATTATTATTATCATTATGTTTCTATTATTATTGTTATTAGCTGTAATACACTGATAGATGGATAAACTTTATTAATCCTCTGGAGGTCTCCTTCGGGAAATTGTTTTTCCAGCAGACGGAAACACACACCATAGATTCTTGAAACAAGAAAAAGAACAAAGCGCAAGATGACACAATCTAAATCTAAAGATAAAGAACAAAGATCAAAGAAAAATAATAAAGGCAATGGATACAAAGATTAACATGGAATAGAATCATCTTTTCACTCCACTCATGCCCCCAAACTCAGAATTAAACAATAATAATAATAATAATAATAATAATAATCTCTATTTATTAAACAATAGTACAATAGCACTTGCTGTGTCTCAAAACTCATACTTTCGTACTCAAAGTTAGTATTTTTAGTGTGTAAGTGCGTCTCAATTCTTAGTATGCGAAATTTAGTGCGCCATGCACACTAAATTGTCGTACTAAAACGACACGTCTTCGGTGCTGATACCAGCGAATATTTCGATTCTATTCTTGCAAAACGTGCTGCCAGCAGGTGTCGATGATAGTGTTCCTACAGCTGGTTGCAAGCATCGTTAAATAGTAGTAGAAGAAGAAGCTGTCGCATCATTTCCAGTGTTTGATTTGAGACGTACTATCTGTCCAGAATTTGCGTACTAGTTAGTACGTACACTATCCTGATGCATACTAACTTCTAGTATACTAAGAGAAGTATGCGATTTGAGACACAGCACCTGAGTCTATTAGTGTTGCATCATGGGAGGAGCATTCGTGCTCCATCTGCTTATCTGCTCACTGATGACAGTGTTCAGAGGATGATGTCATCATTAATGATGGACAGTAGTTTATCCAGTGATCTCCTATCTGCAACTGTCACCAGTGAGTCCAGTAGTAGTACTTATAGTTTCATTTTACCACTTCTTCCCTTCACAACAGTCTCTATATTTAACAAGGCCTTTAAGGCACACTGTCGATTTATGAGAAAATCAAAGGATTTAAACTGGTCTTATAGTCGTAAAAATATAGTCAATTCATGATGTGATTTATCTGTTTTGTTGGCTTTCATTTAGTATCTGTTTGGAGTGGGCCTACAAAAACGGATGTTAGAAATATTGGAAGGGCTTTGCTGTGAATGGATTCGGGCGGAGGTGTTGAGACAGAACCCTCTAATAGTTTGAGATCTCAACTGCCATTAAAAAATATGACATCATTAAACGGTGACACGATGGTTAGAGGCTTCGGTTACACGTGTACGAACACATGTAAACATTGACTTCCCAATTTATATATTAACCATCTGGCTTTGGCTGCGATAGATACACATAGAGGAGGGGGAAATAGATTGAGGTGGATTATGGGTTATTTAATTTCATAATCAGAATGTTTTATTGCCAGGGAAAGATTTTTTTTGTGTGTCAGTAGAGAATAACAGAATGAAATAAGAAAACGTGAGAAATTTAAGAACATATTTGAAATAAAAGAAAAATAATCCTTGTTATAAATATATGTGAAATATTTTATAGATCAAATTGAAATTGACGTATTTTGATTTTCAAGGGTCTTCTGTTTTCCTTTGATCCCCTTACAAGCAACAAAACTAAGTCGAATTCTAGTCGAAGTCACGTTAGCTTTTCGGCTTTGTTTTAATTTTCTTGTGTGTCTTTTTTTTAGCTTTTCCATAAAGGTCAGCATTTGTTGCATGTCAATGATGATTTAAAAGAATCCTAAATCCACATGTAGCTTGAGAAAAGATCCCAAATACAACTAGTTTCCTGTTTCATTATCAATCTTTTGCCAACAGACGGACTCGTTTTCACGTAACCTCCTTGGGTTCGATCATTTGAGTGGCGCTCACGAACAACTTGGTGACACCGTGAGCGATGACGGTGTCTGTAAATGAGCAAGGCAGTCCTGGGGTGCAACGTCCAAGTGAAACCATCAGTGCACGTGAAATCAAAAGCTGACGAGAACATCAATCAAACCCTTCGACAGAGACTCAAAGGCTGACGTACGATCCGTGGCTCAGACTTCTGCCACAAGAACACACGCGGCCAATACATCATCCTGCGGCAGGACTTCACACACACCAACCAAATGAATAATAAAAGAGCCAAAACACATTTCTGACTGGAGTGATCTCCGTTCTGATCGCACTAACAGGCTGGTTGAGTTTGACCTCTGACCTTATCGCGTGCAATGACGACACACGTATGAAGATTTTTAAAAGCATTTTTCCTCAAACACATTTTCAAATGTTATACTAATACATTCATGTCATGATTGGTTTATGTTGAGGATGATTGAATGTTTAAAATGTAATCTGACTCAATGTAAACATGTTGAAACACAAGTCAAGACATCTGGAACCTTCTTGATGTTTCTCTTGCCAACCTGACATGATATTCTTTACTGTTCGTATGAGAGCAGGCAGAGCAAGACACTCCATTTATTTCAACAACAGATGGTTAATAAATACATTTCCTCATAATAAACTTTATCATTTATGTAGTTTTTTTATAAAGGTGAGATGGAACGGATTTATTAAATAAAAACACTCGTAAAATTGGACAAAAACGGCCCAAAATCACAGTTAAAAACAGACAAAAATCCATTAAACAAGAAAATATAAATCACATTTCTCTTTAAAAAATTGACTCTGGTGAGTTTTTTAATGTGAGGTTTCATATAATAGTTCTTATCTCCGGGTACTCCAGTTTCCTCCCACTGTACCAGACTCATCCAGAGGTTGATAGACACTCAAAATTGTTCGCTTTGAGTGTGTGTTCAGGGTGTTTCCCCCGCCTCTCACCCCAGCGAGCTGGGAGCCACAATCGGAATCTTCATATTGACACATTATAAAGCAGCGAGCGCCCCCTAGAGGGCTCAGACAGCTTCATGAAGCTTCATCAACACTCGTTCTTTGTTATATGATCACATTGGTGATGATCGTTTATCCGCTTGAATGATTAATAAAAGTAAATATGTTGTTTATGGTGCAAAACCGTTCACCGTGACGTGAAGTCATGATCATATTTCTTAATAAAACATCTGTTAAAAGTTCACGGCTCGCAGTAAATGTTTTTAATGACCTCATCTCACAGAAAAAACATATATTTGATTTATTTACATCTCAGCAGGAGAAGTTTCTAGTGCAGAGTGATCATCGTAAAAATATTTCATCAAATATTTATAGATAGCGTTTATGAAGAAACACTTGATGTGATGTAACTTCTGACACCTGGACTATATAGCTCAGCCAGGATCTAAACGTGGAAGAGCTTGGCATCCCTTCTCGCTTACGTCATCTCTGAACGTCAGTGTGGAGGATCTTTGTAACAGACGATCCAACACGTGTCATGGATACGACGAGGCAGGATCTCTGCAAATATCCAGGTGATTCTAGATTCTTCTGGTTTAAAGCTCTAAACCACCGCAGACCGATTTAATGTCCACATTGTTTCTTCAGTACTTTAGATAAAAAATATGATAAATGAATAAAATGAGATGAAAAAGTAAACATTAAGTCTATAAAAATACATCTAACCATGAAACTGAATCAACAGGAGCTCTAAACTGGTTTGTCTTCAACAAGATGATCCATATAGACTTCATGTCCTTCCCCAATTTCCTTTTTTTTTTTTATTAAACTGGTGATAATGTTTTATAAGGTAACTAATGTTAAATCTTTTTTTATTTTATAAAACATCTTTTAAACAATTATAATCAACACAACAGACATTAAATATATATTTTTAATTTGATCCACTCCCGTTAATCTGGCAAAGGTGTATAATACAATAGCTACATAGTCGAGCTGAAGCTTCATGAAACAGTGTCATATCTTTAGAGGTCAGTAGGTGGCGCCCTCAGTTTAATCATGATGAGAGGTTTTGATAGAATAGTTGTTAATAACAATAGATTATAGAGCAGAGAGTGACACCTAGTGGAAATAAAGAGGCTGTTTCATGAAGCTTCATCAACACATCACTACCCAAATTTACACTCACCTCCGGTCGAGAACCACTGCAGTAATTGACTCCTGGATTGTTTCAAGAAAATATTTTTGTCTTTGTCACCATTATTTATAGATAATAGTTTTTTTTATTACAGGGAATCTATTTTATTTACTAGTGATGCGTTGATGAAGCTTCATGAAGCAGTGTCAAAGGTGGCGCCCCTAGTTAAAAAATGATGTTTTGTTCAAAGAAATAGATTATAGAGCAGACATTTAACTCTGAAAAAAGTGACACTGTTCCATGAAGCTTCATCGACACTTCAGATCAAGCAAACATTAGAGAAAATACTTGCTGCTTTTCCATGAGGAACAACTGATAAAAGTTTTCCCTAGAAAATACTTGAATTACCAACATAAAAAAACTCATCACCAGTTGGCGAGAACATAAAAGTTGTTTTAAACACCATAAATCTAAAAAGAGGGAAATGATTGAAGAGAAAAGTAGTTCCAGGACACGGCAGTGGTTTCTGGACTTAAGTGGGTTTAAAAAACCAAGCTGGACTGAAGCCTCTCTGATGGTCAATTTCCTCAACATTATCTCGACTTTATCCTCCGTCTGCGTTCGTCTACGGTCTTTGGCCGTCGTACAGAACAACAATCTTCGTGGACTCGATCATCCACTCCTTTTATGAGTCCGAACAGTGAGTGCTCTCCTCGGAGCAGCATCTGTGGCAGATGATACATCACGCTGAAGTGTGCTGCCAAATTAATGGAGTGTATTCAAGTATGTAGCATGTGGTCTTGGGTCGCAGGAACATTGCTGGGAAAATAAGACTTGAATGGATAAACGTTCACTTTAGACAAAGATGATTCCAAAGCAAACACAGAGAGACCGGCGGCGTGTCCTGCCAGTAAATGTGGTCGAAATAATTTAGACTCGTGACACAATCAAATAAATGTCCGACATTTTTCAAACGTCTGCGAGAGGGAGGAGGGAAACTTAAATCTACTCTGGAAATATGAAAATAAAGCGTCGGAATGTGTGTTCATGTGAAGATGTTTGAGAAAATAAATCAAGTTTTTTCTCCGACAGGTCAATATTTACGAGCATCACTCTTTTCCTTGATTCTCTGAGACCCCTGTGTTTGTCTCGGTGGTGTCTTGACCTGTTAAGTATATATTTTATTGGGTATTGTTTTGATTGTTTAAAGGACAACTAATGTGAAAACCCAACTCTCCTGACTTATTCACATGTTGTAAATGTTGAAGACGTCTTCTTCAAAATGCAGTAGGTCATTCATTCATCATGACATTGCTCTGTTTTGAAGTTATTACTTAATAAAGTTCTCCCCCGTCTGAAATCTCGCCAAACGAGATTTCGGTTTAAATTAAACATTCTGACGTCACTCTGGTGGAAATGTCCTCCCCTAGAAGCCATAAATCAGTAAAGAACCTACATGTTAATCATGAAACAAATAAATATTTATGAAAACATGGTGAGAGTTACTTCTGCCTTTAGGTGTTTTTGTAATGTTTAAATTAAGCAGCAAACCTTATTTTTATAATTAGTTTTTAATGTACAAAACTTGAGTTTCAGGGCCGAGTTTGTAATTTACATGAGTCCTTGAATGCAACATGTGTTTTTGTGACCAACCAGAGCAGAGTGGGCGTGGTTCCTTGGACGAGATTAACTGCTTAAGCATATTTTCTAATGTAAATATCTTTATTAAATGAGAGTTTTGTGAAAAAGAAACATACTGATGAGTATAATAGAGGTCCTAGAACAATTTAAGAGACACTTAAATCGGCACATTAGGTGCCCTTTAAGCGCTTTGTAACCCTGGTCTAGAAAAGCGCTCTACAAATGTTAATTACTTACTTACTTACTTACTTACTTACTTACATACTTACTTACTTACTTACTTGCTTAATTACTTACTTACTTACTCTATATGAAGCAAAAATAACCTTTAATGTTCAGTACTTTATCTTTTTAATGAGCCAACGAGACAAATTCCTGCTTGTATCAGGTTTAAAAGCTCTGGTTGACATCACGCCGGGATTCTCTTGGCAGCGTGGAGAGTTCCTGCAGATATAATAACCCTCCGACAGGATGATTAACCGTTCAGCTCCTTCAAAGCCAGACTAGAGCAGCTTTTATGTGGAACGTCGACGTCACAGTGAGGTTTGTGTCATTTCTAGTCGAGCACAAAAAATATCTGCTTTCATCATGTCGTGTCGGTCCCTGGTTGATGTCATGGAACCTGTGATCTGATCAAAGGATTTTAAAGTAAAAATAACTCAGTTTTAAAATCTATACAATAATCTCGAGCCAGAGTCGCATGGGGGGGAACGAATGGCGCCATCTGTTGTTACTTTCTTGTTACTTTTACAAAGTAAATAAGTCAGTGACAATAAACAGTAGTATGGAACACCAGGAGTGTCATAGTTAGGTCATGAACAAAATGTTTGGTTTGAATCTTCCCTTTAAAGCTGAAAACATGGACTTTAACATAGCAAACTGGAAGAATGGAGACAAAAAGTACTTTGTACTATTGTTGGCAAGTAAAAAAGGTATCACAAATAAGTGTTTGAAAGTTGAGTCTCCCACTACATTGATGGTGGTTTATGATATCTACAGAAGATTTCATTTACTCTTGGATATGGATCAAGTGAGTATGTCAAACCTGTTTTTTCTATATTTTTCCTGTACAAATGTACTTCATTTTCTAAATTCCTAAATGTATGCTCCCTACTGTTTATGTGTTTTTGTGTTTTATTTCGTTCTATGTCATACTTTGTAGTGAAAGAAAATGTAAAAAAAACAAAAAAACAAAGTGGTTGGAAAAACATCAATGTTAAAAAAGTGAAATACGTTAAAATAGGTGTAAATACAATGATGTAAGTGGACGGAATACGTATATCTAGTTTATTTTCCGTGTTTCCAAAAAATGTTTTCCAAACAACTGTGTTTCCATCTGTCAATTACACACTTGAACATGTGGGGATTGGTGGAAATTAAGCCCCGCCCCTTTTGACAGAGAGGCAGTGACAGCACAAGTTTTCAGCCAACCTTTCAAAACTCGATCTAAAGGCATGTAGAAAAAACATGTACAATAAGAGTTAGCACTGATCCCGGAGGAAATACAACAAAATAAAATGTTATATTTAAAAATAGTACGAGAAGAGGTCATCACTGTAAGACGGACACAGGAAGTGAATTGACAAAATAAAATCAGAATGCCTTGAAAACTTATTTAGCAACCCTAAAACAAAGTTGTTGTTTTTGTTTGTTTCTTTTTTGTCGTAGAACTAGAAGTAGAATCCAAAGTGACTAGTTCTTCAAAAAAGTACGGCTTTTCTTCCTGCTGAGCCACCGGTGTCGAGCTTTGTCCATCCGGTCCCGCGTGGCTGACAAAAAAAACAGATCCGGAAAAACCTCCTTCAGTTCGCCGAGGAAGAAGACCTCCAGGTTCTGACCCGCCTGGGCCACCTCGGAGTCCGGCTGCGTCACAGTAGAAGAAACGTGGTGACCAGACTTCAGAACCAGGTGGACTGGACACTTACGTAATTGAAGGTGGCGCAGTTCCTGAACATCAGCATCACGTCGTCCACAAACTGCTCGGCTGTGGAGTAGTGGGCGCTGTTGCTCTGGTCCAGCTTCTCACAGATGACGGACAGGTCCATGGGCCTCTTGATGATCTGGTAGTAGTTTCTGGCCTGAAACAAAAGATGGACTCATGTTTAAAACCATTTTATATAGATCTCTGCGTCCCGAGCCTGAGCTGGAGGTGTAAGTCTGGATCAGATCACTGAAGGAAGGTCTGACCATGAATAGATCTGAAAGTAAGAACCAGAATTTTAAAATGGATCCTGAAAGAAACTGGCAGCCAGTGAATAGTTTTAAGGATTGGAGAAATGTGAGTTCTTCTACTAGAGCAGGTTAAAGGTTAAGGAGACAACTCCTTCTTGTTAAGACATTAAAATAAACTTTTAAAATAGCCTAAACTAGAAGACACAAACACATGGATTATAAGCTCCAGATCGTGTTGTGACATCATTTCCTTGAGTTTAGTGATTTTCTTCCATTGAGGGAAAAGAATGGTAAAATGGTATCTTTACTGACCTGAGCACTGACTGGTTCATGGAACGGAGCGCTCAGCAGGTGGCAGTACAACAGCAGCGTTAGTTTTTCACATCTCTGCAACACAACGTTATACACAACTCATTCTCGCACACATGTCCATGTAGAGTTCTCGTTCCTCCAGACCATTGTTATCCATGGACTTCCACAGCAAAGCAACTGGACCAGTAGTAGATTTTATGACGCCGTTTTTACATTTTACTCCCCATTAATCTCAGCATTACTTGACTCAACTGGAATCTACCTGCTTTGTTTTGTGTTTCCACCAGCAAGGTACGTCGAAGCTGGTACGTTTTAGCACCTGCTCCGCTTTCAGACCAGTTATTCAGAAATGAAGAAGGCTCTTGGATGAAACTTCCAAAAACTGTAGTCAGTCCAGTTGCCTTACTTTGGAATTCTCTGGCTTCAAATTGAAGAAACTCACCGTTTGGTCTCGAGGAGAGAGGTTGTTGGTACATCCAGGTCCGCCATCATGTAGGTTCTCACGTTTCTGTTCGAGGTCGCTTCTGCACAGTGAGCACAACCAGTCGCCTCTGTGGAAAACACAGCCTTTGAGCAAAACTAAAAATGTTCCCCCGTCTTCTCTTATCTAGGCAGGTGCATCTCTACCATGGGCCGTGATATCTACTCAATACCTTCTACTTAACGTCGACGTAAGGTGACTTATTTCACTACTTCTGATTGGAAGCGTAAAGACCGGTTCGTTCTTAGATGTGTGTGATGGTTCCTCACCGTGGGAGGACGGCTAGCGACGGCACGTGACAGGACAGGTGGAACACTTTGGGGCAGTTGTCGCAGCAGAGCAGATCTCCTCCGTTCAGACACACGGCACAGAAGTCTTCACTCTCGTCCGGCCCCAGTCCAGGGGTCTCTGAGCAGGCCTGATTCTGGTCGGTGTCTTTCTCGAATTCAACAAGTTCTGGATCGTCTTCAATCACCAGCTCCCCGTCCAAGTCTGGATCCACATAAAAGGTTTCTGGGCTGGTTCTATCATTTGGGTTCCGCTCCTCGGACTCAGAATCAAACAGGATGTACAGCTGGTCCGGGTTGGATTTACAGTCGACGCCAGACTCCTGCTCTGGCGGTCCAGGCCAGGAGCCATCAGAGCAGACGGGGTCTTTCCAGTCGCATGTGGTTGACTCTGCTTCCTCGGCCGGTGGTTCCTCCTCAACGACGTCATGAACATCTGGCTCGTTATCCTCTAATCCAGACTGTAACGAGAGAACGTTATTAATCACTTGTTTACGTTGCTCTGACATCAGCTTCATCTTCTCAGTACCTGCTGTGGTTCCGGACCAGAAGCTTCAGCACGACTCGGGTTGAGTCTCTGACACGGAAGCTGAGTCAGTGACTCAACGCGGTGCAGAGGTTGCAGGTTCAGACGCTCAAGACTCACAACGGCGATCTTGGAAACACCCAGAATTCTCTGGGCCTCTGGGTGAACCCTGGACAACCAGAGTGGAAATACAAAGTAAAAACGTTGTTGACCTGTGATTGGCAGCAGAATGGACTAGAGTTTGAACACATTAAAAGATTGATGTAACAACAGGATGGAGTTTTTCATTCAGCCTGTTTGTTAAGTTGACCATCAAATCAAGGTATATGTCAACTAATCCATCCATCCATCCATCTATCATCCATCCATCCACCCATCAATCTATCTTTCAATCTATCTGTCAATGTATCCATCCATCCATCCATCCATCCATCCATCCATCCATCCATCCATCCATCCATCCATCCATCCATCCATCAATCTATCTTTCAATCTATCTGTCAATGTATCCATTTGTCCGTCCGTCCATCCATCCATCCATCCATCCATCCATCCATCCATCCATCCATCCATCCATCCATCCATCCATCCATCCATCCATCCATCCATCCATCCATCCATCCATCCATCCATCATCCATCCATCCATCCATCCATCCATCCTTCCATCCATTCCTCAAGCCAGTTGTTTGTAATTGTAAAAATAATATTTATGTTTCATTCAGAGCTCTCCATTTAAATTAATTAATTAATAATAGATTTAATTATTTAGATTAAATGTATTAGATGTGCTGTTGTAACAATTTGTGTCAGCTGTCGAGCCAGAGGCAGCAGCTGCAGATGTCATGTTGTTTAAAATACGTCAAAAGCACTAAACTCAACAGGACTGATGGATGGATGAGACAAGACAAGTCATAGTGAGTAAGAGAAAGATAACGTTTGAACCTCCTTTGTGTATTGAAAGCTGTAATTCAAGCGATAAATATTCTACATCATGCAAGTGTAAGTATATTAACCACTTTAAAATTCACTGCCATCCTTTACAGTTGTATAGGTGTATATTATATATTAAGTGAAATGATATAAAACAGTTTTAACAAATGTGGACATATGTGGAGAGAGTGTCAACATATAGTCATGATAATTATTTTTACCTTATTCTCTTCATTAACGGTTCCACACTTGTATCTGGACGCCGTCTAGAAGATCTTCTCTTCCTCCTCCTCCTCCTCCTCTTCTTCTTTGAAAAAGAATATTTTAATAGATCCCTTCATTTTAACAACAATATCATTTTCTCTGTGTGTTACATGTTCGTCTGGGAGGTCTAACAGGTCTTTCGTGGACTCAGAACATGGACGTGTCTCTGGTGTCTCAGCCTCCTGGGTCGCATGCACTTCAGCGTTGGATACCCAAGGTGATGCTGAGGGTTTTCTTTGGGGAAAGTTGCCATGGCGTTTGTGAGCTGCATCATCCATGAGGTCGGGTCTGGTGCTTGAATAAACAAAGTCTCATCAGAAATGAAAACAGTAAAGTAAACATAAATAAACGTTTTCAAGCTAAACAAAGACAGTAAACTAACGTTTCAGTATTATTATGACTCAGAGCAAACTTCTCCTCACATGAAAAACGAGAAGACATTTATAGAAGATATATAGTGAAGCAGTTCTCAAAAAGGTATAATCTTACCGAAACAAATGCGAAGCAGGATCTTCCTCAGACCGGCAGGTGATGGTGTCAGCACTAAACTGAGGAGAATCTCTGTTTAAGCCAGTATCAAGAGGGCAAGGACGGCTGAGATTGGTTGACACAACAGTCCCCTGACATGCCAGCCCGAGGTTATTAAAGACGTTTAATATATTTCTTATTTTCTGCCTCGACGAGTGATTTTTGTTTCATCTGTCTTCCATACATAGTGATAAGAACAGTGACTCTCTTGAAGATGACTTCATCTTACATTGCGGTATCTAAATATATCTGTGGAAAAATATATATTTCGTCCTTTTATTGTAGGATGAAAAACATTTAGTAGGAAAATATTGTTTATGGCTTTTAATGTTATTAACTTTATGAATGTTGTACTTGTCAATTCTTTTTTTGTAATGTAATTCATTGTTTTATTTTAAAATGCATTTTTACAATGCTGGCCATAACCGTTTTCTGATGCTGATTAAAACGAAAAAAAACTAAAACAAACTCTTTCATCTAAATGCATAAAATGTTTGGGGGTAAATTGTATGCATTTAAAATAACCAAATTGTTTGTAATATGTTGTGTTTTTCCTGGTCTGGAAAAGCGCTATATAAATAAATATTACTTACTTACTTACTTACTTTTAGTCAAAGATATTCGGTATATTTAAATAACATTAAAATTATCCTCATCAATAGTAACATGGAAATGGTGTAGTTACAGCCACTCGCCGCTGAGCTGCGCTGTGACATTTTCCCACTCATTCAAGCCATCGCTTAAATCTCACACAAAACCGCGAGATCTTCAATTCCCGTTCCTCTTTCAACTACCCTCCAAGATGGTAGGTGCTGCCATGTAGCCCTGTGTCACAAAAACAAGCTTTATCCGCGTCCATCCTTGTTAATACTCGCCGTAAACCACATCCACAACTCATTGATATTAAGACTAAGCGCTGTGGTTCATAAATCGATGATATCGAACGCGTTTTATTGGAAGTTGTTGCTAAATTTTGTCTTCGGTACTGTTTGCTTCCGCGGGCCTGAGATACAAGCAACACAATGTGAACCATGTGCGGACTCACAAGCTTGTGTTTTTAAAGTCATTTACACAACATTCATGTCGGTTTGAAGTATGTTCGTATATATTCGATTTTACGTTTCTAACTATGTCTGTTAAAAGGCTGTTAGCATTAGCTTAGAACGATGGATGTTTGCACATGTTTATATATTGTCTTTGAATGTTTTTATCGTACATATCTTTCGAATGAGAGCTGTGACTACTAAACGTTTTATTTTGGTTAAAAGTAATGCGGATATAGTTGGTAGTGGTGATGCATGTGAATAGGTAAACTGCTAACCAGGTTAGCTTCGCTAGCTTGACTGGTTGTTGCTACGTTAACTAACCCTGATCCCTCTTCACCATCAGCCCACTAAGAAGAGCAAGACTAGGAAGCTCCGTGGACACGTCAGCCACGGACACGGTCGCGTCGGTAAGTACCCAAATCTTATGAACCTTAAACTCATCTTTTCACATGGCAGACTAGTTTGAAATGTCAAGAGTCTCATCCTTAAATGTCTCTGGAGAAAATCATCTATTTTTTCCCCATCAAAATAAAACTGTCAGACTGTAACAAACGATACAATGTAAATTAAACAAATGTTTTCTTGTTTAAAAGCCTTTCAGTCTGGATCCTCTAGATTTAAATGCTGCTTTTCATCCTTTGTTTCTACTTTCTTGTTCAAATTTAGTTAACTCAAGATTTATAAAGTCAAGTGGTTTGTTCAGGAGTGTCATGGTTTAAACCCACTCAACAGAGTTTTCAATTTGATACCGATACTCAGGAAAATGCAAAAATAATCTGTTTCAAAAAGTAAACGATTAACAAAACCACATTAAATACTTATAGTTAAAAAAGACTAGAAGTTGAGATGGATGTAGAAACATGTTTATATCTTTCAGAAGTGTTTTCAACTTGATACTTGTTTTTATTGTGACTTTAAATCGTCTAATCTTGTGTTTTGAATGTTCCAGGCAAACACAGGAAGCATCCTGGAGGTCGTGGTAATGCTGGTGGTATGCATCACCACAGAATCAACTTCGATAAATAGTGAGTTTCTTTTTATCCATTATGATCTGCAAATTATTAAAGAGAAATCTCCACCAACAAGTTATTATAAATGATTATTAATCTAAAACAATATATAAGTATAACAAAAATAAGTATGATGGAAGATCTGACCATGAATAGATCTGAAAGTAAGAACTGGATTTCTTTTTAATTGATCCTGAGAGAAACTGGCAGCCAGTAAAGAGTTAACGATCGGGGAAATGTGAGTTCTTCTACTAGAGAAGGTTCGAATTCTCGCTTCAGAGTTTTGTATGAAATGCAGGCGACACAGCTCCTTGTTTAGACGCGTGTGCAAAATCCTGCTGACCTGGTCATTTTATGTGACCTGCAAATGGATTGAACATATTGATTTTGAATATTTTGTGGTACATGTTTAGCATTATAGAATAATTTTCCCTTCGATTTAGTTTGACGCCTCTGTTATTTAGACCTATTTAAGCTCCTGTTTAACATGTAGAGACTCAGAGTCTCATCTTGACCCACTCATGGTCTCGGTGTGCTAGAGTCCTCTTAGATCAAATGCTGCTCCTATTCACCGACTGAACCTTCCGTGGTTCAGTCACCCACATGGACAGTTACATTACTTTTATTCTATTTAGATTTTCTTTCTCATTTTTATTTCTGGGTGTTTTTATTTCTCTTGCTGTTGTTAAACCGAATTTCCCCTCGCGGGACTAATAAAGGTTTTTCTGATTCTGATTTAACCATTAACCCATGTTGGTTTTCAATGCAAGTTTTCATACAGAAGGGAATCCTAACGTGTTTGTGTGTCTGCAGCCATCCTGGATACTTTGGAAAGGTGGGAATGAGACATTACCATCTGAAGAGGAACCAGCAGTTCTGTCCCACCATCAACCTGGAGAGGCTGTGGACGCTAGTGAGCGAGCAGACCAGGCTCCACTACGCTGCCAAGCCCGACGGACCCGCCCCCATCATCGATGTCGTGCGCTCCGTAAGTTAAAGTGTTTCAACTTCATTCTGTCGTGCAACATTGAACCAGTGAGTTAAATGTGTTTTCAGAGCCGTTTGAAGTTGCATCGTAGACGAACTTGACTCCAAGTCATGAAACAATAATGGCTTTAATTTGTTGTTTTTTAAGTCATGACTCGAGGATGGTCAAAGTAGTTTTACACTAACAGGTTTCCACAATCGTTCAGTCAAGGTTTTGGTGAGATTTGAAAAATGTTGCTGGACCTTTTGATAAAGATTAAACTCTGCTGAAGTGCACTATAATGTTTTAACCTTTATTTGTATGTGTCCTCCATTCAAGTTTTTTTGTTTTTAGCTCGGCATAAAGAGCTTTTAGAGGAAGCTATAAGTTCACATCTTGACATTAGATTTATCCAAATTAAACTGGTTTATAAAAGGGGTTTAAACTATGTCGAATCATAATTACGGCGTGATTAAAAGAGTCCAGATGAGTCATAGAAGCTTCAAAAGCTGGAATATTGTATTTTGTTCTTGAATCTAAACTGAAAATTAACAACTTTAACTGTTTTTTGTTTTATTTTCCTCATTTCTGTCATAAATGGTTAAAGGATTCTCAGAAGTGCATGTTCTAACTCTCTCCTCAGGGGTACTACAAAGTTCTGGGCAAAGGTATCCTGCCCAAGCAGCCGGTGATCGTCAAGGCCAAGTTCTTCAGCCGACGCGCCGAGGAGAAGATCAAGGCTGCGGGAGGAGCTTGTGTGCTGATGGCATAAACGCTTCTGTCTGGTTTTTGAAAAATAAATGCTATAAATGGACAACTCTGGTCTCGTGTCACTGTAGCAGCTTTTCCTTGATTTTCTGGAACTCCTGTTGTGTTCTCAGTTTTATCTTGACCTTTTAAGGTATATATTTTATTGAATATTGTTTTGATTAAGTGCTTTGTGACCCTGGTCTGGAAAAGCGCTATATAAAAAAAAATTACTTATTTACTGCAGTGGTTCAACATAACTGAGAACTTTAAATAGTAACATGGAAACATTTAATATGTAAAAATGCCAAACTTTTGCTTAGTTTAATGAAGGAACAGTTGAAGGATTCCTTATAAATGTGTGCATAAAAAAACTAGCGAAAGTTATTCATTATATCAAATGAAGTAAAATAATCCGTACTTTAGTCTGTCGGTGTTTAATATGTTAAAGTGTGAATGTTGATGCAAAGTTAATTCACAAACTCAATTTAGTTTGATCTTTTAAATCAGTGGCTGATCCAACGATACAATGTCTGTACTTGTACTGTTCTGAGCAGCTACTCCATTTAAAAGTATTCACTTTGGAACAAATTCCCGCCAACACCTGACGCGTCGGCGGAAATGACGTTTAATTTAGACGTCGACACACGAAGAATACGCGTCTGTGTTTTTTTCAGGTCTTTGCTCTCACGAGTGAATATAAAAACCGATGGGATTGTTGTCTCTGTCGATTCTAATGAGTGAATCAAAACGATGTGTTTTTCTAACGTGCGGATTTAAGGCGGGACTGAGGTGGGCGTGGTTTGTTGTGCAGGATTTCCTGCCTCTGATGGTCGCGGATCTTCTGGTGGAACATGAAGTTGTTTGCAGGTAAATGTTTCCTTATTTATCTCGAGAATACATTTACAACGTATATTAAAACTATCCTTTAAGTTCACGGTCTCAGAATATGAGAGAATGTCATAGTCGGTGAAGAGAAACGAGCAAGAAATCAATCACGTGAGAATAAAAACATGTCAAGCTTTTTTTTACTTTGTATTCGAGATGTTTTATATCAGAAGGTCACGAGAAAATACCGCCGAGAAGTGATGATCCAGAGTCTCAATGGTTTCGATCGATTCAAGATCGATGACGGGACTAAAGCCGAGACGTCACTAGATTCCAACTTCCTAGACGAGGCTTTTTTACAAAATAAACTTTTTGTTATAAGTTATAAATCCTAACTTAAGAGCGTTTTCATCTAAAACAGACAGTTTAAGATTCACTTCTTTATTTGATTGTCTCCGAAGATCGGAGGAATGTGAGTTTATGAACCACATTTAATTCAACTTCAGAATCAGAAACTTTTACTTTGTAAACACAACACAGGGTTTTTTATGGTGTCAGTACAGAATAAAAAATAAACTAATTAAATAACACAAAAATAAGCAATAGAAAAACAGAACCAAGCACGTGTCAAAACATAATTGTTTTTCAAGACAGTTTCAAAGAAAACGATCACAATGAGCAACAGTTGTGAGGAAATACTGAGGCAGAAACCTGGAGCAGAACAAGACTCTTTGCACGGCCTCCTGCTGTGACTGGATTGCAAAGTCGATTTATGTCACTATATAAAACCTCCGCATCGATATGTGAGAAGGAAAATAATTCATGAACCTGGAAACCCTCTTTTTTTTTTTTTTTTTATTTATCTAAGAGTCAATCACTTCCTGGAGCTGGTCTTGGGTGTCAGCGTGTCTTCGAACACAACGTTCACACAAACACTTCTAGGCATTTATTTCAATCCACTTTTGTTCCCTGCAGGTCTCCTGGGTTGACGGTTTATGGCCACAGAGTCGAGGCTGGAGTCGTCTCTGCGTCGCTCCAACACTCTCGCTCGAGAGGTTCTGCGACGAGCGTCCAGGAGGAACGTGGACTGGAACAACGTGGGCGCCTCACAAACCTCACCGACCGACGCACAGACATGTTATAAGGTACGTGTCGACTTCCCTTTGTTTTTAACCTGGAAACTAAATGATGTGTTGGTGAAGCTTCACGAGCTTCTGTGAGTCTTTTGAAAAAGTAATTTAACGAAACCTCAGATTGTTTTTAATCTGGCAGCGCCATCTAACGGGTTTTAAAAGTTTTTCGACACAAAACATCATTTGATGCTTCATGAAACTTCATCATCTATTATGGAAGTATATCAGTGTAAAAAAAATAAATCTTTTTGAATACTTGATTTCAATGATTTACATAAGGGTTACATTTTTATTATTAAAATGCAATTAAAATATAATATATTAATATAATATTGAATTTATTCAATTAAAATACTCAAATCTCAAAGTTTTAACTTTTGAAATGTTAAATATTCTGATGTCACTGATATACTTTTATACTTCATCACTACTGAATGTCTATGTTATGTTTGTTGTCGATGCCTCTTTACAAGAGCGCCACCTATGGAGCTCTGACAACACTGACCCATGAAGCCTCATTTTCCTTCACCTCCAAACATGTTTCTGTTCAGGACACTCACTCCCGACTCAACCAGGCTTTGACCAGCGTGACCGACTTCATGGCCGAGACGACGCTTCAGTGCAGGGTCTGCTTCCGTCACACCTTCATGTCACGTCCTCCACCAGGACTCAAGTCTTTTTGTCGTTCCAGAGGTTCCACCAGTCCGAGTGCTGCGCTGACGGGACCCTCGCCGAGAGGAACCACGTGCAGCGGTTCCATTCTTCCACGAGCTCTCGGGCCAGAGCGTCGGGCTCCAGCGGAGTGAGAGTGAGTGTTTTGCCGGTCGTAATGTTCCGGTACGTGTTGAGCAAAAACCTTTCGTGTCCCAGGTCTCGTCCGAAGACTTCCACGTCCAGGTCGCCGCTGGAACTTACTCCGTCACGGCCAGTGTGGACGAGTCTCGGCCGCAGACGCAGGTCGTGACCCTGACCCCTGGAGAGAGCGTCCGCCTGACCTTTGACCTCTGACATATCATAGTTTGATATATATTCTTGTATTGATGTTTATCTTCATTATATTTTAACTTCATGCGTCGACAGAATTTTATTAAAGACAATATTTTTGTACCGAAGTTGAATAGTTTCTTCTTATTATTTTCAGCCCAACCAAAAAAATCCTTTTACTGTAGTCGTCGCTGATTCTGACTGATTTATTTTGCCGTCATTTCAGTGGTTTAACATCTTTTTAAGAATCAGAAACTTTTGTAAACACAACTCTGGCATTAGAGGGTATAAAAAGTGAAATAATATGAATGAAGTAAATGTGTTTTTTATCTAATCTCATTAGCCTTTCTCTTGCTTCGTCACTTGATAAAGTGAAAACAAGCGACCAATCAGCAACAAGCTGTCCAGTGAAGCTTCTGTGACTGTTTTCTGTTTGAGTGACAACAAGTTCTGAACCGATAATAGTTCCAGATTTGATGGACATCATAACATCTTATGGTAATGAACATTAAAGAAACAGGAAAATCCCTCTAGACCACCACAACTGTCTCGGGTTTCCCTGACGTCAGGTCACTCATCGAGATGGTTGCCGTGGTGACTGGAGATGTTGAAGGGCAGTGATGTGGAAAATAACCTTTGGTCGACATGATTTCTACTCTTGTAGAGTCACCTACTTAAACCAGGAGCTAATATTAGAAGAAGGTTTTAATGGTTCTGATGATTTCCCTCGAGACACACTGAAGGAAGCAGGTGACGTTGAAGGTTTTATTCGGAGGACAGAAGCTCTAAGACACGTACAGTCCAGAACAAAACAGCGTTAATGTGTCTCCGAACAAGTCTCATCTTTAGCTCAACGTGAAGATAGAAATGTTACCATCTCACTCGTTCACGTGTACTTTACATGAAGCCATGATTGAGCCGAATATCTAGTGATGTGTGGATGAAGCTTCGTGACACAGTGTCATATGTTTAGACGTCAGTAGGTGGCGCCTTCAGTTTAAACATGATGTGATGTTTCAATAGATTGGAAGTTCAAAACAATATAGACAGTTATAGATCAGAGTGTGACATCTAGTGGAAAATAATGACACTGTTTCATGAAGCGTCGTCAACACGTCAGTACTTATGGCTGCTCAGTAAAGTTCACTATCACTCAAGGATTCTACACACAATCTCTGAGCTGCGATCAAAATGTCCATAGTTTTAAAAAGGTTTTTAGGGATTTTTACTGGTGATGTGTTAAAGCTTCATGACACAGCGTTGTACATTTTTAAAATGATGTGAGGTTTCAATAGAATATTTGTTCAAGATGATAGATTATAGATCAGAGAGTGACATCTAGTGGACTCTGACAGTAAGGACAGTGAAGCTTCATGAAGCTTCGTCAACACGTCAGCACTAATCTAATCAAATGATCTAAGAACTTTGTACAGTTTAAACTACAATTTGTTAATATTGATGTAAAGTAGTCATTATCTTCTGACTTCTCACTTAAGACGCTGTTACGAGAAGCTGCGACACATGTTTGTCTAAAATGTTAAAACTATGATTAAATAGTAAAATACAAACTTGTCTACTACAATGATACAAAACATTCATTTTCTGTGCCGCTTTACCCTTATAGGGGTAACAGGGGGGGCTGGCGTTTATCCCAGTTTCTTTAGGCGAGAGGCGGGGGACACCCTGGACAGGACACACAACCACACACAACTACACACACACACTCATACCTACAAGTTCTCAATCAACCTCTGTATGTTTTGGGACTGTGGGAGGGAACTGGAGTGCCCGGAGTAAACCCACACAACACGGGGAGAACATACTAACTCCACACAGGTTCCTCCAGACCTGGAAGTCAACCTGTAACCTTCTTGCTAAGGTATCAATAAAATTCAATTATGATTTAAATCAAAGTGAAACATCAGATTTTCTTTTCATTTATCAGTATTTTAGCTGTGATACTTTAAGTTAATTTACAGGAAACACAATCAAACAACTTGGGGATCAACACAAAGTTGAGCAAAAAACAAAGACAAAAATCTCCTTTTTAAATCCATTAAACAAAATTAAAAATGGATTTTTGCTGTAAAGATTAATATAAATATCACGAGACAAGTCTTATTTAAACACGTCTCGCTGCACATGAAAACCTACAGGTGTCACTTACATCTGAAACAGTGTTTCTTAAAGTGCTACGATGCATTCGTTTGACTACAAAAAGCAGCAAATGTATAAATAAAGTTTGTGTGTCTCACTAGAAAACGACACTCTGGACACTGGCGATCCTCAGTTAATAGTTTCTGTGGAGGAAAACAACAATAAAATGAATGAATGAATGAACTTCATATTATTCATTATCACATGTTTTTTAAATAACTGAAGAATTGCTTTTGTGTTTATGATGATTCAAGGTTAACAAAACTGACACAACATAGAAATAGAAAAAATATCTAAAGTATACGTATATATATATATATATATATGAACAAATTGTGTGTGTAGTAACAAGGATATATGTGTAGTATTGTCCAGTACGTGACTCTGGTGTTGCAGAATTTACAGACCACATGACTCTTGAAATTAAATCGTGTTTTCAAACCAAAATATGTCCAGACATCAGCTTTAAAAGCTGCTGGACTCACTGTATCCTCTCGTCCTCAGTCAACTCTCCCTTTAGCTGTGGAGGACGTAACAACTTCTGCCATCTAGAGGCCAGAAGTTTTATTGCAACACAAAAATGAACAAACACCATAGATATGTAAAATTATGACATTTTATTTATTTGCTCTCCGTTCTTTTTATTGGTTATGTTTTTAATTTTTTAGAAAATAAAGAGCTCTTCTATCACATTTTAAATTGGAATTTATATTAAATTAAAGTACAAAAGTACAAATCTTATTATTGGTATATTGTGATTGATGTTCTTCATTTTTCATTTTAAAATATATTAAATGTACTCCTTTTTTAGAATCTTTAAATAAAATACTTATTAAAATGGAATAATATACAATCAGATTAACCCTAAAGATGATTTATTTATTATTAATTTCCTTTTATTTATTATTTTTGTTTGACGGTCCCTTATAACAGTCACAGTATAAAATGTGGCCCCTGAGGAAATGTATTTCTCTACCTCTGGTCTATTAAGTACAGCTACACAATGTTGTAAAATATAACTTGAGTTTGTTGGTATTTGTGTTGCATCTTTGATCCATGTCGACAATAAAATCATGATGTATATGTGTCTTCAACACGATCCTACCTGATGACCCGACTTGAGAAGTGAACTTGTTCCCTCGTGGTTCTTCCAAACACCAGCAGTTGATTCTCAGTATCAACGACCGACTGCAACACGACAACCATTCGTCAATAAATCCAGAAACACAAGATGGAGATTTACCTTCAGAGTCCTCAATGTTTTGCTTCCCAGAGACAGCAGCTCCTCGTCCACGTCTGCGAAAAAAAACATCCGTCAACGACAAACGCGTCGTTGGTAAAGTAGTGTTTGTGTTTCTCACCCACGACAGCGAAGCAGCACAAGATCCTCACACGTCCGAGCGTGAGACTCAGAGACTCGATGGAACCCACGGCGTTGACCGTCCGGTGAGAGGCTTCGCTTGCCTGCAGCCAGTTCTGCTCCACGAAGTCCTTCAAACTGCCAAACAAAAGAAGCGACGGATGCGAACGTCAGGAAATGACGAAGATAAACAACTGTCAATCATTTCACCCCAATCTGTCGACGGTCTTCAACGACATCAGGTTCTGTTTGCATCCGGTGTCGATCAGCAGAGTCAGCTCTCGACCCAAACACTGCAGAGAGAAACAATTAAAATAAAATGTATATTTTGTTTTTTGTTTATTTATTTATGCATATACGCAAAGTCAGATTATTAATTTTATATTGTTTTTAATTTTACTTTTATCATAGTTATTTATGGGTCATATTTAAATAAACTGCCTGTCAGATAAAATCATTTAATTAATTTAATGTACAATAAACATGTAAATATTCACTAAATATTCGCTAAAGGAAGAATAATGGCCGCAATAAAACCTCCGGCCTCTAGATGGCAGCAGTCATTACGTCCTCCACAGCTAAGGGCAGAATGATGACTGAGGACGAGAGGATACAGTGGACTCCAGCAGCTTTTAAAGCTGATGTTTGGACATATTTTGGTTTGAAAACAAATAAAAGCAGTTATGACTTCGTCAAGACTCATGTGGTCTGTAAATTATGCAACACCAGTGTCAAGTACTCGACAATACTACACATAATACTTGTTACTACAGTATCGTTGACCCTGTATCGTGATACATATCAAATCATATTCTTAATACACACACGATCAAACCGTGTTGATCAAACACACATACCAGACACAGTACATGTGTCAAACTATTAGATAAACGTTCATGTTCATGTTATATATTATAGAAACTATACAAATGCTAGTAATTAAGATATGTTAAGAACAGACATTATCTACGACAAAAGGACTCAAGGTTATAGTAGAACTCGAAAGATTCAATTGTTTGATGACGATACATAGAATGGATTGATCTCAGAGAAGGAAAAGACAACATCACAATCATCAGTAAAAAAAAAAATTCCGGCCACGACCTAAAACAGTTAAAAGATTTTTTTCTCCTGTTTGATCAAGTTTCTTCTATAACTTTTAGCCAATAATTGATTTTGATCAGTACAAAAACAAGAGGACATAATAATGGCTAAAACATATCTGTAAGTTGAGGGAAATAATGTGTATAATCATTAAGATAAATAAACACAACCAAAGTCAAAGCTATTGTATCATTTAAATACGATTATTACATGTTTTATAATCATAGCAATAATAAGAACGGACCTGACAGGGCACACGTATGTCATCATCTTCCTCCTCCTCGTCTTCATCATCATGTGAACTCAGGTGTGTAAAGTTAAGCGAGTCGTTGTTCGGCGGGAGACCACAGATGTTGACGCTTCCCTGACGCAGCTTGGCCTCGAAGAAGCGTTTCTGCAGGATGTGATGAGGCTGCTGTGATCAGATGCAAGATCATCATTTTAGAAAAACAAGTGGTTCCATTTTAAGTCAAAATCCATTTGCAAACACGTGACAAACTTCCTCAGTGTATCATAATAAATAAAGTGATCACCCCTTGGTTGGAGGTCCCGAGCTTCTTCAGTCCATCCAAGGGCAGCAGATCCGCAGAGTCTCGGTGAAGGAACCGAACCGTCTGCTTGAGTCTCCTCTGCTGCCGAACATCCGCCACATCCGCGGGCTTTGAGCCCTGGAGCCTCACGGTCCGCGTCAACATGTCTTTGGATCGAGTCTTCTTCTGAGTCCGCACCTGTGAGGAACCCTCCAGTGACGTCACGTGACGATGACACGACGCATCGATACGGGCAGGTCTGTGGCGGTTTCCGTTTGTACCTTTCAAAATAAACACTTTATTTATTATTGGTGTTTAAAATTTATAATTTCACTGTAAAAAGGGGTTTCCCCTGTATTTCTATTTGTTTTAATCACATGCATATCCGCAGATGGATTGATTTAATAAAGATTGTCAAACATAATATTATAATGAAAAATAAAACATAAATAATTCTAGATTTATCAACAACAATAAACCTTTACAACAAGACAAGTACTAGTGCTAGTTTTTTTTAATACACAAACTAAAGATGTACAGAAAAGGGGAGAAAATATATAAATATATAATAAAATAAAATAAATATTAATTTCTTATATATTTACATATTATATATTATTATTAGGTTCTACCTAACCTAAAATAAAATACATATAATTTATTAAAAACCCTGACTGCAAATAATAAAAGCACTAGATTCTGAGGAAAACACTAAAATGTTGAAATAAAATGAGTATAAATATGTTTGGATAAAATAATGTTACATTTGTTTACTTAAATTTAAACATGTACACACTGTATTTTTAGACATTTTATTTTCTTACACAAAACTAACCTTATACATAACCTTATATATTTAAAAAAAAAAAAATCAATTTTTACATTTAATATTTTAGTGTATTTATAATAGTCACATTGTACATATGACAATAAGGATCAAATCCAGACAATATAATATATCACAAGATGCATCATTATCCTGTTATTAACGGGCAGATGTTGTTTTACATATAATTAATAAAGTCTATCTATCTATCTTATTTGTATTTCAGAGTCTGAAAGAAAATGAATGTGGACATAAACATCTAACAGGTCTCATAATGTTGTCATGTCATGATGGGACTTAAGACATTTTTATTTGATTTTCTGGAACTCCTGTGTTGTTCTCAGTTTTATTTTGACCTTTAAAGTTTATATTTTGAGTATTGTTTTGATTGTTTAAGCACTTTGTGACCCTGGTCTGGAAAAGCGCTTAACAAATACAAATTACTTACTTACTTACTTTAATCAGTTTTAGATAAGGGTAGTAGAAAACTTTGATTTGTGTAAAGTCATTAATAATGTTCTATATTGTTAAGACGTTGGACAACTGTGTGAGTGAAGCAGTCATCAAGTCAGTGATTCTACTCTTGAAGCTGCATTTGTGTACTTCATATCACATTCTTCCTTCATCTCTCATTGGGGAAATGTGTTGTCACAGCAGCAAGTTTACAGTCAGAAATTATTAAACATAAACAACATAAATTGTACATAAAGTACAGATTAAAATAAAAACAACAATAATAAAAACAATATTTACAAAATAAAAGTGGTATTAATAAACCTCTGGGGTGGACTTGTGTTATCTATTATAGTACAACTATAATAGTTTCAACGTATACATGTTTGCCTTAATATTTACAATCAACAAATCACAGACCACTATGTAATACACAACTTTTATAACACAAACTTTTCTTACAGTAACATTATGCTTCCGAGAATTACCTTAATCTTTCTTGTCAAGTATACACTTGTACAAAATACAGTACTGTTGAGTTATAGGACCATATTATTCTAAAACTAATTGTTTCAATGATTCCCGTTGACAATTAAAAATGTTCAGATTCACAAGTAACTTTCTCCTGAACTTTGTGAAACATTTAAGACAACTTCACCTCTGCAACCACATTTTCTTGTTTTTAAAATATTGTAGATTTGATTTCAATGCATGTTTTTGTATTTAAAAGTAAAGTGTGTGATCAATACTTTGATCATATAAATGCTGTACAATATCAAAACTATTTGCTTTGTGGAAATAAAACATTCTATATATATTGTTTTTAATGGTTTTAAAAGTCGAATCTTATTGATAATTTCACATTTGGATGCGCGGACGATTCTTCACTTCATGTCCCACACTCCCCTCGACCTTGTTGTCAACATGGATGCCCCAAACCCTGCCCACACTTCCGCGCTCCTGGGGCCCTGGTATCTAACCCAGCTCCACACAACCGACCCGCACTGCAGCTCAAGGCTTTGCTCGATCGCAACCTCGCATTTAAATCCACGTTTTCAACTCCCTGATGTGACAGTTTACGGTCAAATCCCGAAGACAATGCGCAAACCGACGCGGAATGGCGTCTACCAGGGGCCACGGAAGCTGAATAACAGTATAATTGACGCCGCTTTGGGTTGATCGATCCAGCCAATGGTCGCCGTCTAAATGCAATCTAGACCAATGGGAGTGTCGGTATGCACTGGAAGGCGGGACGACGACTACCGGATATGGTCGCTGCCATACATGTTCCCGACGTGAAGCGTTTCCTGCACTGGTGCATGGCGGTCGAACAAGAGGGATTGTTGGAAATTTTTCGGAGGTTAGTATATAAATTGAGCCAGAGTTGTTCCCGCAGCTGTGAGCGGCGGGTACGGGGCGGCGGGAGGTCACCGAGCCCGAGTCCCTAACACGCTTGCTTCCGCTCTCTAGTTGTACAAACAGTTAGTTGTCCACACTGTCAGCATTAGCTCATGTTGTTGTAGCTCGGCTGCTTTATATGTTAGCATCTCTGTGGAGCAGGTTAGCTCCGCGATCATGAGCCGCAGTTCTCTCTCGAAAACACGCCACAAATCGCTGCTAATCTTAGGTAAAGATGGTTTATCGTACGTGAAACTTGCGACACCTTGTTACTTCATGACAACTGTTACACATCATCCTTTGATGGGTTTTTGTCTTGGAATATTCCCGGCGCGCTCTTATGACGACAAAATGTGGTTTAGAATAGTCTAAAGTTGAATAGTTGGTTTCATGTTAGATCAGGGACAGTAGATGCAGCATCGAGTTATATAAAGTAATTTTTAATATTTATTATTATTGACAGGACAGTCATGATCGATGCAAGAATGCCTTGCTCATCAGCACTTCCCCTGTCTGTCGTATGTCGTGACACAAGGCGCCAAAACACGCTCACGCTGTCACGACAACTACTGTCCGGAACCAGCATGAAGTGAACCTGCTTTTATTTCAACAAGTGTCATTTTTATCTTTGGTAATCAAAGTGACTTATAATCTCCACCTATTTTCTATATTTGCATCAGCAATGTCTGTTTTAAAATGAATAAGCCCTAAAGATGAAACGATATATAACGTATATCGGAAGAACCATAACAAATGTCAAAATGTAGTGCATTAGGCTGTAGTTTTTATTGCTTTATTTATACCAGGTCATGCTAATCTCAGCTACATCTGTAGTTCTGAAGTTAGGTTGTTACATAATTCTGAAATAACTTGATAATATGTTATTATGGATAAGTAATATTTCTCTAATGAACTATTCACATTTTAAAGTAATGTAAAAGGTTATTTCTAAAGATCTTTCTAGACCAGGGTCAAAAAGTACTTTAACAATCAAAAACAATACACAGTTAAAATATATACTTTAAAGGGTCAAGAAAACATAGAGACAAACACAGCAGCAACAAGAAAGTTGAGAAAAAGCTCAAATAAGAATGTCTTAAGATGTTTCTTGAAGGAGTCAGTAGATCCGTCAAACACTGAGGGAGATGTTCAGGAACCATCAGTAGATTCTGACACACAGACCTCAGAGCCCGAGCTGGGGTGTATCGCTGGATCAGATCACTGATGGAAGTTTTGACCATGAATAGATCTGAAAGTAAGAACCAGAATTTTAAAATGGATCCTGAAAGAAACTGGCAGCCGGTGAGGAGTTTTAAGGATCGGAGAAATGTGAGTTCTCCTAATAGAGTGGGTCATTATTATTATTCATTCTTTAATACAAATTAAAAAACAATGGGTCACAAGAAAGGACAAAATAAAAGGATGATTGTTGTATGAATTAATTATTTTTTAACATGGCTGCTCTGGTGCCAGTGGGTGCCTCATCCGTGTTCCCTTAAATACTGCCACCACACAGAGAAACTTCCATGTAAACATATCTTTGGAAATATTCAAATTCAGAACCGTCTGTTTATATCAAAAACGCATAACTTTGTTTCACAACTCTCACATTCTGTGCCGTAGAACTGACTGAGTTTAGTTTATTCTTGTTCATTCCTTCACTAAATAGATTCATCTTCCCCGTCATCAGGAGCTGAAGAGTTTATATTTCTGTCGCAATAGTTTATCCACCAATCTGATAGATTCTCTACTTGAAGATAAATACAAAATTTAGCTTTAAAGGAAATCTTAAAACACTTTCAGTCTTTGGCTTTTAACTGAGCAAGATGATTTTTTCCCCCAATATTTTGTATCCTTAATTATGTCATGGTTTTATGTGTTTTAAGCTCCTATCTTATTTTGTTTTTGCATGTGTGTGTGTTGTTTTATGTGTTGTTTTATCTTGTGTAAAGCCCGATGTCTTGAAGTGCTTCATGAATACGATGGTAACATGTTTGGTGAAACTCTGTGCAGTAGCTGAACATGCTCCTGGCCCAGATCAACCGGGACTCCCAGGGAATGGCTGAGTTTCACGACAGCGATGGGCAGCCTGTTACTCTCTGTCTCACCGAGGCAGTTACTGTCGGAGGTGAGTTTGACGTGTTGCAACTTCACTGGACGGTTCTTGTATCGACACAATCATATTCGTTTAACAACTTCCTGTAAAAATGTGAAGATGAATATCGGCACAAGAGTCCAAGTAAAAATGAGTCTGAAAATGCTAGAAAAGTAATAAAAAAACAACTTAACTGTTTATTATTTTCGATAATATACTTTTAAAAGAAAGCGACAGGGGATACCAATAAGATCATATCAGGAGAAGTTAAAGTTTTCTCAAAAAACAGTAACAAATGAGGTACAAGTATAAAAGTATATTCAGAATATTGAATTGTTGAAGTTTACATTTCAAATGTTAAAAACTTTTAATTAAATTATTTATTTTAATAATTGAAATCAATAATTTATATATTGAAAGTAGGGGTATCACAGTTACAGTTCAATAGTGTCAAAAGTTTGTTAAAAATCAAATAATTAAATGTTTTATTTACAATTAACATGCAAATATTCAGAATCAGAAACTTTGATTGTCAGTGTTGTTAAGACAACATAGGATCTTTGTGTGGTGTCGGCTCCGAATGAATGAACGAAAATATAACACACAAAATCAACGCAGACGTTCTATCTCAGCGTTTGTTCATTTAAATGTTGCAATTAAACTTCAGGCCACTAGATGGCAGTCATTACATCCTCCACGGCTAAATGAAGAATGAAATCATGCAAGATCCCTGCGATTACTGGACGAGAGGATACATTGACTCTAGCAGCTTGTAAACTATTTTTAACCTTTAAATATATATATTTTTTACATTTTTAATTCAAAGTTAAATCAAACACATTTGAAATGTTAAATTGGATCGTTCATCTTTCTGATGTCACTGATATACTTCCATATATATACTATATATGCCATTGAATCCATGATTATCTTGAATCGGGAAATGTACGTGCAACCTTGTTTAATGCCTCTATTATATGAGAATAGTTTTTACTCATATTTCTTGTATTCCTTGTAGATGAACACATGGAAAGCATCGATGCAGTGAGTTTGCAGGCTGTTACGCTGGCGGATGGATCCACGGCTTACATCCAACATGACTCCAAATCCACCTTCTCAGACGGACACATCATGGACGGTCAGGTGATCCAGCTGGAGGATGGATCCGCTGCATACGTCCAGCATGTGTCCATGCAGAAACAAGGTGTCCATCTTCGCACGGGTTGTCTTTGCTGTTGTGTACTGTGTTGTTATACATATTGTTTGTTTAACTCTTTCAAGGAGGAGACAGTTTACAACTTGAAGATGGACAAGCAGTTCAGCTGGAAGATGGAACAACGGCATATATTCACACCCCTAAAGGTTTAGAGCAAAAACCAAAACATATGGTCTGTTCAACCGTATTCACCTTCATCGTTGCGTGTTTGTAGAATCGTACGATCAGAGCGGCCTTCAGGAGGTGCAGCTTGAAGACGGCAGCACCGCCTACATCCAGCACACGGTCCACATGCCACAACAGAACACCATCCTGGCCATCCAGGCCGACGGCACCATCTCTGACCTTCAGGGTGACACCTCTAGCATCGACCCGGAGACCATCAGTGTGTTGGAGCAGTACACTGCAAAAGTAAGAGCCTGGTTGCCATAGTTACACGCCCCCACTCAGATGGATGAAAAATTGATTTATCTGGTTGTATTTCCTTACCTACAAAAAATGTTTCTTTCAGGTGGAAAACATTGAGAATTCCTTGGCATCCTATGGCAGAGTGGAATCAGACAATGGCGTTCATATGCAGGTACAGTCTTTGTAAACAAATATATTTGGATTAACCCTTGTGTTATCTCAGGGTCAAGGTGACCCGGCAGCCTGAAAACAAATGTGCCATTCTGTCGTCTTGGTTGGTTATGCAGTGCTGCACACATTTTCGACCATTAAATATGTTTATTGTCAAAGTACAACATTGATATTGCAGTACATTTTAAATTCAATTTTGTGCCTCTACACCGCAGTCGGCAAACAATACAAAAAAAGTTATTTAAAATTGATAGTTGAATAAATTTACAAATTAAATAAATTCATGTATATATTGCTTTATTTAATTATACATTTTTATATATTTATTTATTTACTAATGGGGGGGAAAACATTTAAATATTTAAAATAAACCTGGGTCTGCGCCAAAGCCAACAGGTTTATGTGGTTGAACTATCTTCTCTTACTCTTGATACATTGTGGAATAACATTCCTCGTGGGTCCTGCTGCAGATTGTGCTTCAAGGTCAAGAAAACAGACAAGCGCGGGTCACTAACGTGGGAGAAAAGTCTTTTCGCTGTGAATACGAAGGCTGCGGAAAACTCTACACGACCGCCCATCATCTGAAGGTAGACGAGACTTTCTGCTCAAAACACAAAATTGTTTCGCCCTTAAGACTGTGCTTGTGTTTCTGCAGGTGCACGAACGATCCCACACCGGAGACAAACCCTACGTTTGTGACTTTCCTGGATGTGGGAAGAAATTTGCAACAGGTGTGGACTAAATGTTTTTAGTTTATACAGCAACTACTAGACATGTTTTCATGTGTTAAGCTTGTATGATAATGATTTTGTTTTGTTTTAAGGGTACGGACTCAAGAGTCACTCTCGCACACACACGGGAGAGAAGCCGTATAGATGTCTGGAGCTGAACTGCTCAAAGTCCTTCAAAACCTCGGGTGACCTTCAGAAACACACACGGACTCACACAGGTAAAGCCAAACACACTCTAAGTTATTGATGAGCAGAGTCACACACAAGCTACTTTTACCACAGTAAAATTCACTCAACTCATGCATATTTTACATCTTAAAAATTAAAGAATGACTTTAAAGATTTTTCTTCTTTCTGCTTATGTATCTCTATCTTTTACTCGCATTTAATTGAATGATATTCAGGAACTATTCATGTATTTTATGTATATTTGTGGAGCAGTTCTGACCTGTTCCGTCCTTCTGTTGAAGGAGAGAAACCTTTCAAATGTCCCGTGGAAGGTTGCGGCAGGTCGTTCACCACCTCAAACATCCGTAAAGTTCACATCCGGACACACACGGGCGAGCGGCCGTACTATTGCTCCGAGCCCAGCTGTGGACGGGCCTTTGCCAGCGCCACCAACTACAAGAACCACATGAGGATTCACACAGGTCAGTTGCAAGAATCTCGGTTTCAAGATGTCAAAATGTAACGAATAACTGATCAATAATCTGATTTACTAGTTGAAATAATGCATGTTGACATCTTCACATGGATCATTTTGTTTCTTAAACTCTAATTTTCCAGGAGAGAAACCATACGTCTGTACCGTACCTGGCTGTGAGAAGCGCTTCACTGAATACTCCAGCCTCTACAAACACCATGTGGTCCACACGCCCTGCAAACCTTACATCTGCAACCATTGTGGGAAGACCTACAAGCAGATCTCGACGCTGGCCATGCACAAACGCACGGCTCATAATGACACGGAGCCCATCGAGGAAGAGCAGGAAGCTTATTTTGAGCCACCAACAGGTCACTGTTTTTTTTACACTTGAGTATTGTTTTAGACCTAATCATCTGGGTCATTTTCTGGCAAATTTTGTTTCCAGGATGTATGAAAGGCCTGATGTGAAATGTGAAACTAATACACTTGCATGAAAGTATATTTAGTTTTTTTAACAGTTGTGTTCGCTCATAACTCGATGCTAAGTGCGTCTTGACTTTGTGTCAGATCGCCACTAGATGTCACTATTCTAGCTTTAAAAAGATGCTCTGATGATATTTGACATGTAAAACATAAGTAAACGTGGATGTTGTTTTCAAACTCAGATGCCATCGATGACCCCAACGTGACCTACACAGCAGTTGATGGCGAGGATTCGGGCTCGGAACAGATGCCTGTGGATGGTTCAGAAGTAGGAGTTCAGCAGCACGTTGCCTTGGTAACGCAGGAGGATGGAACGCAGCAGCAGGTGCACAGTTCACACCTGGATGTTATGTTTAACATGTAGAAAGTTACTGAGGTTGATACGGCATGGTCAAAAAAAGTACTGTTCTAAATTTAATTAACTTAGTTCCTGCCTGACAATAAAGTCAATTTATAGGTTTTCTGTCACTTTCATAGTGGTTTTCAATCGTGGTTATTACGGCATTAACGTTTAAATTATTTGTATGATAAACAAAAACACTGACACACAACAAACATTAAATAATGTTGTGAAAACGAACAAACCTATGATATTCAAAGATTTACATGTTAAGTAAATTAAAATTGGATCACCTCAATAAACTATCTACCAGCACGGTCGACCATATCTGCTACTGATAAGCATCAATAACTTTGTCCTGCAAGTGAATTTAATCTTGTTTTCTGTCCAACTTCAGGTCAGTATTTCAGAAGCAGACCTACAGGCCATGGGCGGCACAATAACCATGGTAACCCAAGAAGGCACCACCATAACCATCCCAACTCATGAACTGACGGCACATGCTGGGCATTCGGTTACCATGGTAACGTCAGACGGAACAGAAGAACAGGTAATAAACCGACAGAAACGCATGTTTGTTGTGATGTCTGTTGATATCTTTGAATCTTTAAAGGTCTGGATTGATGACTACAAAATGTCTTCATCTCTTTTTGAACTCAATCTAACAGCATTTCTTTTTTATTTTAAGATGAAAAGGGCCAAAATAAATGAGAAATCTGGGCCAAAACCAAATCGCCAAAAATAATTCTCTCATAAAAAACGATGCTTTGATGAACAAAAACAAATCAGGAGATGTTAAGTAATAGGATATAGACGTTGTTTTTATTTCTGTCCACATACTTGGGTCTTGATGTGTAAGGTAAGGTAAGGTAAAACTTTATTGATCCCTCAGGAGGTCTCCTTTGGGAAATTGTTTTTTACCACTAGCCAGCAGTTTTTCATAAACAATAAAAAAAATGATACATAAAAAATAAAATAAGAAGAAATTCAAGAGGAAAAACAAGATGACACAAGCTAAGTCTAAAGATAAAGACAAAGAACATAGGTCAAATAAAAACAACAAAGACAAAGGATACAAAGACTAACATAGAACAGAACATCCAGATACTCTCACTCCACTCCTGCCCCGAACTCAGAATTGTACAATTTAATAGCCCGAGGAATGAATGAGTCCCTGAGTCTATTAGTGTTGCACCTGGGTAGGAGCATTCGTGCACTCATTCTGCTTCTCTGCTCACTGATGACAGTGCTCAGAGGATGACTGTCATCATCCATGATGGACAGTAGTTTGTTCAATGATCTCCTCTCAGCAACTGTCACCAGTGAGTCCAGCTTCATTCCAACCACAGAACCAGCCCTCCTGATCAACCTGTCCAACCTGTTGACACTCCTCTTGGACACATTTCCACCCCAACACACCACAGCATAGAACATGACACTGGCCACCACAGACTGGTAGAACATGCAGAGGAGCTTCTTGCAGATGTTAAATGATCGAAGCCTCCTCAGAAAGTACAGTCTACTCTGAACCTTCTTATATACATGGTCTGTATTGCAGGACCAGTCCAGTTTACTGTCCATCCACACACCGAGGTACCTATAGTTGTCCACTTATCTTTAATGAGTGTAAGTAAACTCATTAAAAAAAAATCACAACATTCTCAAATATTCCTTTATTACCACAAACATATTCACCAAAATATTCTGCTTGCATAAAAATGTATTTTTTTTCATAGTTATTGGTCAATTTATCTTACTTTATTTTGATGAAACCATTTTTTTTCTAGTAACTTTGGTAACTAAGACAGTTTTTTAATACATTTTATTATTCCCTGAATCTTTAATAATCTCTAATAACTGCTCTAACAACTAGCAAACCAACTTCCCAGAAAGTAATTATCACCATAAATGAACGTATACAAGAATATATATCACAACATCCAAATTGACATGCCGCCCCCCTAAAATGTATCCTGACGTCCGTTTTTATCTTCACATAAAAAGATCCAGCAATCTTCAGGATGTAGAGTTTGGCTGATTTTCTTTTTGATTTTTTTCAAAATGTGTTTGTGGTATCCCTTGTGTTGTCTCTGGGTCAAAGGTCAATGACCTCCCTGGCATCCAGAAATGCATACACCGTGTTGGAGGTTGTTTATCTTGACCCAGAGACAACACAAGGGATACCACAATCACATTTGCTTTTTGGGCCTTAGGGTCACCTTGACCCAGAGATAATACAGGGGTAAGCTCCCTCCCTTCTGTACTGTGTATGTACATATGTACATTTATGTTTATTGCTTTAGAATGGTTGTATTTGGTGCTATTATTGTTATTTTATAATGAATGATTGTTATTTTGTTTTAATGATTTTTATATATATATACAGGTATATATGTTTGTTTAGGTTAGGTAGAACTTTATTGAAATTGTTTTGTTTTTTCCAATTTGACACAGCAATAAAGCAATTATTCATAAAAATAAGAACAAGAACAAAGAGATTGTATCATATTGTTCTTTATCTTTATTTCTAAGTCTAATGATAAAGAACATGGATCAAAGAAAAATAACAAAGACAAAGGATACAAAGACTAACATAGAACAGAACGTCATGATACTTCGCTCCACTCCTGCCCCCAAACTCAGAATTGTACAATCTAATAGTCCTTTGCTGTGTCTCAAATCGCATACTAGCGTACTAAAAGTTAGTATTTTTAGTACGTTAGTGTGTCTCAATTCTTAGTATGCGAAATTTAGTGCGCCATGCATACTAAATTGGCATACTAACAAGCCCGCAAACCAACTTCCCAGAAAGTAATTATCACCATAAATGAACGTATACAAGAATATATATCACAACTTCCAAATTGACATGCCGCCCCCCTAAAATGTATCCTGACGTCCGTTTTTATCTTCACATAAAAAGATCCAGCAATCTTCAGGATGTAGAGTTTGGCTGATTTTCTTTTTGTTTTTTTTCAAAATGTGTTTGTGGTATCCCTTGTGTTGTCTCTGGGTCAAAGGTCAATGACCTCCCTGGCATCCAGAAATGCATACACCGTGTTGGAGGTTGTTTATCTTGACCCAGAGACAACACAAGGGATAACACAATCACATTTGCTTTTTGGGCCTTAGGGTCACCTTGACCCAGAGATAATACAGGGGTAAGCTCCCTCCCTTCTGTACTGTGTATGTACATATGTACATTTATGTTTATTGCTTTAGAATGGTTGTATTTGGTGCTATTATTGTTATTTTATAATGAATGATTGTTATTTTGTTTTAGTGATTTTTATATATATATACAGGTATATATGTTTGTTTAGGTTAGGTAGAACTTTATTGAAATTGTTTTGTTTTTTCCAATTTGACACAGCAATAAAGCAATTATTCATAAAAATAAAAATAAGAACAAGAACAAAGAGATTGTATCATATTGTTCTTTATCTTTATTTCTAAGTCTAACGATAAAGAACATGGATCAAAGAAAAATAACAAAGACAAAGGATACAAAGACTAACATAGAACAGAACGTCATGATACTTCGCTCCACTCCTGCCCCCAAACTCAGAATTGTACAATCTAATAGTCCTTTGCTGTGTCTCAAATCGCATACTAGCGTACTAAAAGTTAGTATTTTTAGTACGTTAGTGTGTCTCAATTCTTAGTATGCGAAATTTAGTGCGCCATGCATACTAAATTGGCATACTAACAAGCCCACAAAACTAGCATGGTTCGATGGACACTAACCATACTAAACAGCCGCCATTTTAGTGACGTTTTAAACGGAAGTTACGTCATATATAAATGCATATATATGCATATACTTAAATGTGTATTTTCAGCAGCAGTAGGAGGATAAACACGTCTTCGCTGCTGATACCAGCTTAAATATCTCGCGATTATTTAGATTCTCATATTTTTTCTTTATTTCTTTTTCCAAAGTTGCAATACGTGCTGCCAGCAGGTGTCGGCGATAGCGTTCAAACAGCTGCTTGAAACATCGTTAAATAGAAGTAGAAGAAGAAGCTGTCATGTGATTTCCGGTTAGTGTGTAGCTTCAGGGTTTGATTTGAGACATACTATCTGCGGAGAATTTGCGTACTAGTTAGTATGCATACTAAACTGATGCATACTAACTTCTAGCATACTAAGATTAGTATGCGATTTGAGACACAGCACTTGAGTTTGTCATTTATCTAAAGTGAATAAAACAATGAAAAGCTATTTTTTTACATAAGGTATATGTCAAAAGTAATTTTAGTAAAACATTTATAGAGTTAAACCTGTTCAGTATAACATATACTTAAAACTACAATAAAAAGAAACATTGCAAAGATCCGACATCTCAATAATATTAAAAAAAAGAATTGTATCCCTTTTATTAAACAACATAAACAATTGAACAGCTGCTGGTGACGAGAGTTAAGCGGTGGTTTCTTCCTCTCAGGTGGCCATCATGACGCCCGAGATGGCCTCGTTTCAAACGGTGGAGGAGGCAGCAGCTTACAGTCAAGAGCAGGGAGACATGCATCCTGTCACCTTGCTGGCCACCTCCAATGGAACCCACATCGCTGTGCAGGTATGTAGATCCACTGACATCAGTACTGTGGAACCAAAATGTTGTCTTTCTCTTTCTCCTCTAATCTCCGGTTAACAATGTGGAGATGATACTGACGGTTTCACTTCAGATGCAGCAAAGCCCTCCCAAAAACCCCACCTTTTGTTTATTGGCTTAATGGATTTAAATGTATGTAAAAGTCCGGCTAAGACCAGGGGCGTGATGCGTTTGCTGCCCCTCCTGCTGGCGCATGACATTAGAGAACAAACGGACCTGAAACCACGCCAAGTGTCAACTCATGTCAAACCAGGATCCGGTGTCACAACCAGGTCTTCTTGAGTAGAACAAAATGAGTTGATCATTTCAAGACGCATTTTAAACACATTAATTATATTTTAAAATTGGATTAATTGAATTTTAAGTTGACAATCACTTGTCAGAAGAGGGACATTAATCCTGAAAGATGTTTCCATCAACGCGTCCTCTTGTCTCTGTCATGTAAATCTCTTTTCCACATCAACCCTCCATGAAATTCATCCCGGTCGGAGGCGCCTTTGTCTTTCAAATGAAGGGAGTTTCCTATTCCAGAGTGAACTAATGTTGTGACCCACACTTGTCTCCTCCTGCAGCTCAGCGACCAGCCCTCCCTGGAGGAAGCCATCAGAATAGCATCAAGAATACAGCAGGGCGAGTCTCCCGGGCTGGAGGATTGACAGACGCATCTCGCTGGTTGAAAACCTCCACTGGATTCTTGCCAACATGGCGAGAAATTCAAAGTCTTCCTCCGGTGGTTTTTTTTGACTAAAGAACTGAAGCTTTTATGTGTAAATAAGATTTTGATAACTGGATTTCTCTGCTAGGCTATTTTGTCCTTCAACCAGAGTGGAGGAAGGTTTAATGCTTTCTAATGTTTATGGCTACTGTGCAGTGTACAGTTAATCTTATTTCTAATAAAAAAGATAAAATAACAGACACGCTTGTCTGCATTGTGATGTGAAAGAAGGTTTAAAATGAGGTTGTAATCTCCTATTGATGACTTGAGTAAGAACAAAACTGAAAATGAAGTGAGTAAAAGGATGTTATTACAGAGGAATTACATAAACATTAAGGTCTTGCATAGAGAACATATCGGAAAGAAGTCAAATTAGAATGTTTTTTTCAATGTATTTTGTATTTTCTCTGAGTGTATGCAACTTTATTTCTAAATAATTACACTACAAATGATTTTGCTACAAGCAAGTCATCCAAAATGTTTTTTTAAGACGAATAATGACATTTGTTTTGCTTTGAAATTTAAATTCCGACATCTTGAAATGCTTTTTATTCAAATAAAACACGTGATTTAGAGCAGTATTTCAATTGATATGTAGTTGTTATACAACATTTTGTGAAGTGTTGGCATTCAATTTAGCCAAAAGGAATTTTTGAGGCAACAAAACGATCTAAAACGTCTAAAAAGTTTTGTTTAGTGGAAACGTATTAGAAAAACCTATTAAACTGAAACTTTTTCCAATAATTAATTTATGAACATTTAACTTTCCATCGTGACATGTCCCGACAAGTCGCGCCTCCTGTCGTCACTTACCGCAACTATCGAAATAAAAACGCAGCGTCATCGTCGATTGTGACGGATTTTATCCTCGTGACCACTGACTTCATTTTAACTTCAAAGAGGGTCGCGTTGGCGCCAGATCCAAAGCGCCGCCGTCGCCGGCGTGATGACGTAGCACCACTCCAAAGCGCCCCCCTTTCAAAATGTGTACCTCGCGCTGTGATTGGCCGGCGGCGGCCATGTGACTAACGGTCGCGGGAAGTGCTTGTTGCCACGAGTGTGAGGAGGAGGAAGAAGCTGCTGCTCCGAACAAACTCATGTAAACATTGCGATGTTTTATTACGGCCGGAACTTTTCTTTTCCCGACTCTCTCCGCCCCGATACGCGGGGTTGAACCCGAGGAGTGGTTTCGCGTGTGAGTTTTACAACATTGTTGTATTCGTCGAGTACTTTTTTTGAACTTTTCTCGTTCGACGTTGTGGACGTTGATGGGCGTGTTGGACTAGACGCGGCGCTTTAACCTTTTATTTGTCCGGCGTTATAACCGACAACTCGACGTGAAGCTCGTTTGGAATAAGAAGCTTTTACGTGGATTTCCCCCCCTCTTTTTTCTTTTTAAAACATGTTAAACATGTCGAGTCATCGACGCCATCGGTCCCCGAAGACGCGTCCGATCCGACAGAAGCTGCAGTTCACGTCCAGCGACGGCGAGGACGAGCCCATCGAGGACGTCAACAACAGCACCGGGTGCGAGTCCGGCTTCACCGAGCTGGACTCGCCGATCCCGGAGCGGCGGCTGGAGTGCGGGGGCAGCAGCAGCAGCCCAATGAACCAGTCCGGCGGCGACGACGACGTGGAGCTGTGGGGCGACGAGTCCTACGAGGCCCCGGGTCAACACCACCACCTCCGCTCGCCCGGAACCACCGTCCTCTTCTCCACATGCTCGCCCAAGAAGTCGCCGCGGTTCTACCCGGAGTCCCGGGAGGCCAGCTTCAGCAACATGGACGGGGAAGGGTCCAGCTCGCCCATCCCGGACTGCCCGGACACGCCGCCCCACAAAACCTTCAGAAAACTGCGACTCTTCGACACGCCGCACACGCCAAAGGTTTGCGACAAAAAAACACGTGTTTATTGCTTTAATAATCGATGCTTGAAAACGAAAAAAAACATCAAACAATCCAGCTCTACTTTATCACGTGTTTTAATATCCGTTATATTGACGTTTCAAGCAAACCCTAAACGTCATTTTTTATAAATGACGTGATTGGGTTAAACATGCAGTATCTGTAAATTGTCTCTTTAATTTAATAATTTAAAGCTGATTTAAAGTCTTATTTAAATGCTTGTGATGAATATATCCCAGAAAACAATGATATAGTCGATTTATCTTGAAAGTCCATAGTTATTAAGGATGAAAACTAACTTATGTAACTGGTGCCAGAGCCTGCAAGCATTTGTGTATTTTGAATTCTGGGCCTGTCAGTTACGACCCAGTGACCCAGTTAAAGACCTACAGTTACATAACTGACTACATGTGTCTTCAGCATAGTTTTTCTAGAGGGCGGTCACTTCATGTCGTCAACGATCTCCTGGTATTTGATGCAGACTAAACCGTTACGTAACTTTTTTTCCCCTTCAGTTAAATGGCAGTGTTTGTGTGCAGAGTTTGCTGTCCAGAGCCAGGGCCTCCAACTCGGGCAACAGACGGAGCGCCCTGTTCAAGAATGTGGACACTACAGCCGGCTCGATCACGGGCAGCAGCCGGAGACAGCAGACCCCGCAGGTCAACTTTAACCCCTTCACGCCAGACTCTCTCCTCATCCAGTCGGCCACGCAGCAGACCAACTCCCGGAAAAGAGCACTTTGGAACGAGTGAGTTACTAAACCTTTGACTCGTTTATGTGGCTCTCATGAGCAGCCAACAATGACTTATTTTATTGTATTATTCATTTTTTAAATTTTAAAATCTAAATATGTTGGGTCCTCTGTTTGTATTGCCTTCTGAAAGATTTCAGTGAATATAAAGGAGTATTTGAAAGCAAAATGCTTTTGTATCAGATGCACACAAAAACAAGTTGTATACAATTTTGGCTTGATTTATATATATTTTTGGTATTTTCCCCCAATTATATTTATGCTTTCCACTCCTTAATTGCTGCTCCAAACTGTCACTGTTTAAATTGTGGCCCCTGAGGAATTTGAATGGCCCACCACTGGTCCAGACAAACGCGTTGGATGAAGAAAAAACCTGTTGCTTGTTTTCTGTTGATTCAAACCAGATTGATTTTATATTTCTTCATTACATTCACAACACGGTCTTAACTCGGAGCAACACGGCACTATTTTTTTAATATATGTTTGTTATCCGACCAAAGTCTGTAATGTCGGGTTGAAAAAAAAAAAAGTATGAAGAAGCATTTGACTTTGTAGAAACTAGATCAAGTAATGGTTATTTCTCAAGTGCTTTTCTAGTGCATTTGTGCAACAGTAATCCTCCTGGATTCATTCTATTTTCATTGCAAGTATAGAAAACATCATCCTGACCAGAAGAAAGTTCTTACGAACTGAAACAAGTTAAAAAAAAATATCGCATCGATGCAAAATCTTTGACGATTGTTGGTTTATTCTGTTGTGAGAGCGACACAATGTCGCCCCCTGCTGGAGAGAATGCTAATACTCGTTTGCCTTTTTCAGCTCATGCGGAGAAGACATGGAGGGAAGTGATGGGGATGAAGATATCCTGCCTCCGTCAAAGGTACATTATTTTCTCCAACATAATCGCATGATTATTGACGGAAAGGCTGTGATAGTTTGGCATTGGTATCATAGTATTGAACTTAACATTTCAAATGTTATTTTTATTTAAGATGTATAGGTAGGTCATTGTTTATGAATTTTTCTATTTTGCAAGGTTTGATTTGTTGACCATTTTATATTGAATTTTAAACATTAAATTTGTAAAAAAAATTTCAAATTCTTATTCAACAATTTAAAGTAAGTCGACTTTTTATTGTGTAAAAAAATGCTTAAAACAGGAATATTTGAAATGAAGCTGGACTCACTGGTGACAGTTGCTGAGAGGAGATCATTGAACAAACTACTGTCCATCATGGATGATGACAGTCATCCTCTCCGCACTGTCATCAGTGAGCAGAGAAGCAGAATGAGTGCACGAATGCTCCTACCCAGGTGCAAAACAAATAGACTCAGGGACTCATTCATCCCTCGGGCTATTAAATTGTACAATTCTGAGTTCGGGGGCAGGAGTGGAGTGAGAGTATCTGGATGTTCTGTTCCATGTTAGTCTTTGTATCCTTTGTCTTTGTGGTTTTTCTTTGACCTATGTTCTTTGTCTTTATCTTTATACTTGGATTGTGTCATCTTGTTCTTTCTCTTTATGTTCTTTTCTTATTTATTTTTTATGTATTTTTTTATTGTTTATGAAAAATTGCTGGCTACTGGAAAAAACAATTTCCCGAAGGAGACCTCCTGAGGATCAATAAAGTTTTACCTTACCTTACCTCAATACAAAGTTTCATCATTTAAGGTGTTAAATTCTACTATTCGATTATTGTGATGACGCTGATGTACTTACTTACTCTAAAAAAGACGATCTTTGTTATATGGAGACGAGCTCCCACTTCTGCAAGTATTCAAGACTTTAACTTATAAGAACATTGCTCACTCTCCAACTCTGTTTTGTTCAGAGGATCACCATGATGGAGAGCAACATGATGTCAAGGTACGCGTCAGAGTTCCTGGAGCTGGAGAAGATCGGCAGCGGGGAGTTTGGCGCCGTCTTCAAGTGTGTGAAGAGACTCGACGGCTGCATCTACGCCATCAAGAGGTCGAAGAAGCCGCTGGCAGGATCAGTGGACGAGTAAGTCCCCTTGAAAGTGTTGCCATCGATAATCCGTCCTTTTGTGTAGATTTTTATATTTCGTTCCTTCGTCTCCACAGACAGAACGCCCTGCGAGAGGTTTACGCCCACGCCGTCCTGGGCCAGCACCCGCACGTGGTCCGGTACTACTCCGCCTGGGCGGAGGACGACCACATGCTCATTCAGAACGAGTACTGCAACGGTGGCACTTTGTCGGACGTGATCGCCGAGAACTACAGGCGCCTGTGCTACCTGTCGGAGCTGGAGTTGAAGGATCTGCTGCTGCAGGTCACAAGAGGCCTGAAGTACATCCACTCCACCTCGCTGGTGCACTTGGACATCAAGCCAAGTGAGTGTCGGGACCGTGTATATCACGATACCATGTAGTGATGGTGTAGTAACAATGATATATGTGATGTATTGTCGAGTACTTGACTCTGGTGTTGCAGAATTTACAGACCACATGACTTTTGACGAAGTCGTAACTGCTTTTTTATTTGTTTTCAAACCAAAATATGTCCAAACATCAGCTTTAAACGCTGCTGGACTCACTGTATCCTCTCATCCTCAGTCAGCATTCTTCCTTTAGCTGTGGAGGACGTAATGACTGCTGCCATCTAGAGGCTGGAAGTCTAAAAACAAAACAGAAACATTTCCGCTGTTAATAATTGCTTGTTTAATGTAAATAAAAAAATGGAATTATCTTATTTATACACACTTTATTGAAATATAAAGCATACAATCCAATTTAAAAACAATGCGATATTCAAGTGTGTTTTTAACCAATGCCATCTTTTCTATTTTTCCAGGCAACATCTTCATCTCAAGAAGGTCCGTGGCCAGCAGTGACGACTGCGACGATGACGACGACGTCATCACCAGTGTCGTGTACAAGATCGGTAAGATTGTTCAACTCTTTGTCAATCTAACACCAAAAAAATGTAGTTCTTGAAGATCATAAAATATTTAGTTCATACTTTTTTCCTCATGCTGATTTATTTTTTATTTTTTGTCCACCAGGTGATCTCGGTCATGTGACCGGAGTGAACAACTCGCACGTGGAAGAAGGCGACAGCCGATACCTCGCCAACGAAATCCTGCAAGAGGTTCGTTTGCCTCCAAAGCCGTCCTGGCGCATCGTCTCCGGACACTTCACTTACAAAGTCGTGTTTTCTCGCTGCAGGACTACAGTAACCTCATGAAGGCGGACATCTTTGCTCTGGCACTCACGGTGATCAGCGCCTCCGGGTCAGAACCTCTGCCTGCAAATGGTGACAAGTGGCATGAAATCAGACGAGGGAAACTTCCATCCATCCCTCAAATTCTCTCAGCGGACTTCACAAGTCTTCTCAAGGTCAGAGGTTACACTGGATTATTAGCTTTATTGATTATTTGAAATGGAAGGTTCGAGTCACGACACATCAGCCGATAGAGGAACAACGTGATTAATCCGATCATTTATAAAAAATAAATCAAGTGAAAATAATTAGTATAAAGTATAAATAGACTCTGGTGTGAACTGGACTTTAATTTTTATTAAGTTTTAAACAAGAAAGAAGGATAAACTTCATCATTTAAAACCTGTAAACGCCGACTTAAGAAGCTAAAGTAAATTAAATACTTTCTAAAAAATACTGTGATCCGAGTCGATCATTCACTGGGACAAATTGTGTTAAATACAAACGACACAAAATTCCCATGATGAGTTTACAACACTATTTGTTGTCAGTGTTGTTCATTACATCAACATGTTGAAGGACATTTGATTGTTTGCCTTTGATCCATATCTGGATGTTCGTGTTTGCCTTTGTTGTTGCTCACGTTTCATCTCTTAGAAATGGGGGAAATGTTTTGGTCCCGATACTTTGAGACATGTTTTAAATGAAGAGCAAAAATAATATAAAATATGCTGATTATGGTTAACGGTTTTGAATAAATATCCACTTTTTAATTCAGTATATAAAGAAAATGCAGTTAAACTGTAAACTTTGTTTAACCTACAAAAGTGAAGACGGCCAATAAACCTACAGGCGTCGAGCTCTTTAAGTCAACAAAATCCAGAACTAAATCAATTGAACACTTTTAAACATAATGTATAAAAACAGTTTGTGTTCAGTATGATCATGTCGGTGTGGGCACTTAGTTTTCCTCCCACAGTCTGAAAACACGTGGGTTTCTTTAGTTTACACGATACAATGAGGTATTTCACAATATATGGTGCCGGTTCTAGTAGGACTTAATGATGATGATTAAGATAAATGATTGTTTTCACTGCAGGGTTCCACCGATTATGGATGTTTTGCAACATTAAACATGAAATAAAATGAATAAAAACACAGTTAAACTATTTAAGAAGTTTGTTTTACCGTCAAATCTACTGGACGAAATAACTTATCTTCTGTTTGTATTTCTTAGCTCATGATTCATCCGGATCCAGCGCGGCGGCCGCTGACCTCCGACCTCGTCAAGCATCCGGCTCTGTTGACGGCAGCCAGGATGAGTGCAGACCAGCTCAGAGTGGAACTCAATGCTGAGAAGTTTAAGAACGCGCTGCTGCAGAAGTAAGTTCTCGCTCGTAACCGTCGACCCTGTTCCCGTTGATGCCGGAGACTCATCTCTTGACTTCTCTCCTCAGGGAGCTGAAGAAGGCCCAACAGGCCCGAGCGGCGGCAGAAGAGAAGGTCCTGACCACGGACCGGATCTTGACCCGATCCACCGTCCAGGCCATCCCCAGAACCTCCAGGCTGATCGGCAAGAAGATGAACCGCTCGGTCAGCCTCACCATCTTCTAGAGGCTCGCGGACCTTTGACTCCAAGTCACGTCGGAGAGACCCGTCGATCTATGGGCACTTCAAAAAACAAACTCATCTCCACAGACGCTCACGAGGCAAAACTGATGAACAAAGACTTGATATCGACAGTAAGCTATAGAGGATTCCTTCTACACTGTTAGTTCTCTCTTCAACGTTCTGCTCCAGACGTCTCTCCACGCCCGTTCTTGCACTTCGCTTCAGTCGGCGATCGAAGCCGAGCGAAGCCGTGTTGTTGTTGAATGTACTGGTCGAAGCGCCTTACTGCCTGTCGTTTACCTGATGCTGGGTACCGGGAGTTCTGAGAACTTCTGTAACTTCGGAGCACTTTGAAGCAACTTCTGCTGCTATGTTTGTTTCCCTCCGGGTTCAGCAGGTGTCGGGGTTTCGCCGGCAGGGCTCGAGCCTCTTTCATCTCTCCTTCTGGGATCGCCTGACGTTTCCCGAGCAGTCGGAATTGAATCATAGAATTCCGGCTGCTGCTGCTGACCCGTAGCATTAGAACAATCACTGTTACTTTTTTTTTTTTTGTCTTCTCTCTGTGACACTTCAATCGACTTCAACCTTCTTCTTTTTTTTGTTCGAATAACAGTTTAAAAAAAGCTACTTTTTTGTTGTTATTGTTCTTAAATAAATGTAAAAAACTGTTTGTTATCAGACTTTTCTATTGTACATTCATTCATTCATCATTTCCAGGGGGATAAAGGGTAACTCTTCATGACTATTTACCAACTTAAGTAGTTCTAGTTGTAGTTTGTTTAAGAAAATACATTAAGTTAGTTCAAATGTGGCTAAAAATGATAATAATAATAATAATAATACATTTACTTTATATGGCGCCTTTCAGGGCACTCAAGGTCGCCTAACAATCAGAAAACAATGCAAAAACACAATGAAAAACAAGTAAGTATAATAGCAGTTATTGAGCCATATAATTGTCTATCTATCAAAAATGTTGATGTTGGCACATCTTTGAACATACAATAAATGTAGTTAAGATATAATCAATATTTCTTATGTTTTAAAAATATTTATAAAATATAAGGATTTTAATGTTCTTCCGTTGAAAAGGTATTGGAACCCTTTTTATTGCCAATGTTCTAAACACAACACAGGATTATTTTGTGGTTTTGACTGTATAAATATAATAAAAAAAATACAACATAAGGGGCTCATATTAACGTAAGAAACTTTTATTTATTAATAGAGAAAAATATCTCTAACAATATGTTAATGTTATTCATGGTTATTCTAGTAGTACCTGTAAAAGTTTATTTTAAAATGTCTTATCAATTTATATTTTTTCAAATCTACCATTTTATTGACAATGATATAACTATTATTCAAACACATCTGCTTCCAGAAGACATAACATTAACCGAATAAAAATAATTAAAATCGCGATATTATCGGGGAGGAGACGTCGCGCCAGCGCGGTCACGTGACCGTGCGTGAGGAGCCGCCAGAGAAGAGAAGTCTCTCCGGAGATGAACAGTCTGAACTGAGAGCAGAAGAACTTGAACTTCTCCGGTGTCTCTGGTCCATCATGTCTCTGCGGGACGAACTCCTCAAGCCCATATGGTTCGCCTTCACGGCTCTGGACGTGGATAAAAGTGGGAAAGTTTCCAAATCTCAGCTGAAGGTACGACTTCCTGCTCGAACCTGTTTGTTATAAAAACTCTTGTTCTTGTCACACTTTAAACTTGTTTCTCTGACTTGTTTTTTAAGTTACGATAACTCTATCCTCGGTGTTTATTTACCATTAAATAAACACTCGTTAAAACAAGTACGATATAGTCGATGTGACGCGTTTAGTTGTAGAAATAAACACGTTATTTATTTATGTATTATTACTATTATTATTTAAATGAATGTTGAACAAACGAGCTCCATTCAATGAATAAATCAAAAGTTTGAACTTTGACGTGTGAACAATTGAAACTGGATCGGGATTGTTTGGTTTATTTGTGCTGACCACTTCCGTCTGCAGTGTCTGGTCAGCAAATAGTACTCTGAGACACTGACCCAGGAACGAGATAATAAAAAGATTTTTTTTTGTGTGTGTGTTTCTTGTTTATGTAGAAGAGAAGCTGTGACACAAATTGTCTGATAGAATTAAAGTTTTATTATTTTTTTCTTCTTCCAGGTTTTGTCTCACAACCTGTGCACGGTGATGAAGATCCCTCATGACCCGGTGGCTCTGGAAGAACATTTTAAAGACGACGACGAGGGTCCGGTGTCTAACCAGGGGTATATGCCCTACCTCAACAAGTTCATCCTGGACAAGGTCGGTTCATATCTACACTCGTTTTATCCTGTTTTTTCCCGTCTTATTCCATTAACGTTCGCATGTATTGATGCTTTAACAGTGTATTTATAAAGTAAGAACATGGATTGTTATGAACAAAAAGAAAATGATGAAGATTATGATGAGGACGGCTTCCGTAAAGGTTCATCTTGACACATATCATCAATGGGTTTAACCAAGAACATCATATCAGAAGAAAATACACTTGAATGTTACATTCAAGGTCAGGGTTTATATTGTTATTTTCTGACTGTTGCACATTTCCTTCCTCATGTGTCAACAACGGCAAACATAAGTCCTCGATTTATCGGTCATCGATCATTACTAAGCCAGACACCATGAGTGAGTGATTTAGGTCTTGGTGTCTTCTGTGTCTAGAAGGTTTTGGTCCCTTCTCGGTCCAGAAGGTCTTGGTCCTTGTCGGTCTCAGGTTCTCTCAGGTCATAATGTGCTTTTGATTATTTACCTGCTCCTTTAATGATACTCATGGCACGGGTGTAGACACGCCTCCTTATACAGTATATATATAAATGTATGTATATATATCGACTTCAATATGATGAAAATGTTCTTTAACTTGTTCTAAAAACTTTCACAAATGATTGTGTATATAATGTTTTTTTGGTTTGTCTTGTTTGAAGTTCTGTCTCCACACTTTAATTCTTGGTCTGGGCTGAGGTGGTCTTGACTAGGGGTGTTAGATATATATTGATTATGGTGAAATATCGCGATGTTCTTTTCCAGGATAATGTATAGATATTCGACATCTCTTTGTTGATTTTCAACAGAATTTTTTTTTCTTATTTTTAAATGCCATATCATATCATCATATTTTATTTCTTACCATAGTTTGTTTATGGTTAATTGCTCAATTATGTGTGTGAAATAAAAAAAACAACTGAGGACGAGAGGATACAGAGAGTCCATCAGTTTTTAAAGCTGATGTTTGGACATATTTTGGTTTAAAAACAAATCAAATCAGTTACGACTTCGTCAAGAGTCACGTGGTCTGTAAATTCTCCAACACCAGAGTCAAGTACTCGACAATACTACACATAGTAACATCCTTGTTACTACACTATCACTATATATCTCTATATATCGTATATCGTGATACGTTTTGTTTCACCAAATTCTTGCCAATTCACACCCCTAAACTCAAGCTTTAATAGATGCTGTAGTCACTGTATCCTCTCGTCCTCAGTCATCATTCCTCCTGTAGCTGTGGAGGACGTTATGACTGCTGCCATCTAGTATGGAAGTTTAATTGAAACACAAACATGAACAAACACTGTGAATATTTTACTTTTATTGAAGTTTGTTAATATAATTTAATTATTTTATTTTATTTGATGCACTATTTATTGAACTATAACTAATCGAAGAACTATAATAAATATAAAACACAATTTTAAAGCCAGGCAAAAGAAATTATCTTTGAAAATAAAAAATCAATACAGTAATATTAAAGAATATTGATTATGTATCTGATATTTCTTGACCGATACCAGTCATTTGTTGCTTTTATTTGAATCCATATTTACTGAAGACGAAAACAAGATGGTCAAATTTGTATTTTAATAAAAAATATAATATCATCTTGTGTTTTAAAAGGGGTAATGCATCTTCTTTTTGTGCAATTTTTTAAACTTTATATTAAGATATGATCGGTCACAACATAATATACTAACATGTTTGAACCCGTGAGTGAAACAGACGCCACACAATTGACCTTATCTTGGTGCTCATTGTTGCCTCTGTGTCAGTGTCTGGCCTGAACCAAGAGGTTGTACAAAGACTAGTTCCTGACGTGGCTGTTGTTCTCCACGAGTCACTCTCCTGCGTCGCTGAAGCACCAGCACAACCACCTCTATTGTTCAGATGGTTGGAAATGAAGGAGAGAAATCCTGCTCTTGTCTCCGGCTGGCGACGAGTGCTGGAGAGAAAGACTTAGTGTTGGATGAAACCTTCTCATGATGGACATGAATCATTGGTTCCTGCAGCTTTTCTGGGACTTTTCCAGCTCCCGGAGACGAAAGCGTCTCATGAAGTCAGAGTTGAGGAAACTCCACCTGCTGACGAGTGGAAAGTGGCTAAATGAAATCTATGCAAAACACGAATGGTATGACTGAAGAAAACAAGTCGTAAAAAAAACTCAAAATGCAGGGCGTGGCATCCTTTTAATTCACAATCGGGCCTCTTCGCCTCGGATGAAAGTAGATGTTGATACGGTGCCATAATAAGATGTCATGGATTAAGATAAGGAACAGAGATGATGGACTTCAACAATTAAACAGAGACGTGTAGGTGTGAAGCTGGACTCACTGGGGACAGCTGCAGAGACGAGATCACTCGACCCAGTTTAGGCAAAGTCGAGTCACTCAAGTGTTTCAGAAGAACCACAAAGACACCTGCGCAAGATGTTTTTGATCAACTTCTCCATTTTAAAACTTTCACATCTTTTTATTTTCTGCACGGATGAACTTCTTGGCGATCACTGACCTCCTGGCTGAGATACGACTGTTTAATTCCAGACTTCTAAATGTCACTCTCATGCATTTACTTTTGTCGCCGTGTTCAGTGTGTGGAGAATGTGTAGATGCCGTCATGAAGGATGGACGTTGGAGAAACATTTTGTAGCAGAGAAAAGAGTAAAATAACTTAAATCAACGCGATAAAAGTTGCGATGGCTTCAGTACAACTACAAACATTTTGATAATAATATATAATTTAGTGAAACTTCAACCCAGATTTGACTCAAGTTTCTCGATCGTTTCTTAGCAAATGTGACTTAAGTAGTTCCCTTTCTATAACTAGTTATTTCCTCAATTAAAGTACTAATGAATGAACTGAGTCATTGTCGCTGTTGTTGAGTAGGTTGAGAGAAGTTTTATTAACTTGTTTCAACATTTACGCTTTCCTCAGTTGACACATTGAAACGTTACATCACATCCTGTGAGCATTGAAGACACACCTTCGAGCTCCTTCAGCTCCTTTCTTTCAAAGTTAAAAACTAATATTTATATTTGTATCGGAACACTTTGTATTTGAATGGCTGGTTTACTCTCATACACTTTTGTCAGTTGTCTCATTGAGTGTCATCAACTCGCTTATTTGACACGTTGTAAAAGTGTTTTTATTCATCCATGTTTGGCTCACTGAGGCTTCAGTCGACTCAAGGTCATGATAACAAAACGAACAAAATGTCCAGGACGATCTCCTCAGATGATCATGAACCATGACTGTAACTCGACACAAATGAAAGTAATATTATTAAAACAAGTTTATACATCGATATCTTTTCATTTCTTCTACTTTTTGTTTTTCATGGGATGTCTTGTGTCAGCGGCTGAGCAGTGGGTGTGAAACCTTTGGCCAATCAGCTCCGACCGAACCAGACTTGCTTAAGACCCGTGGGAATAGAACCAGTCGACTCTCAGCAGTGGCCTGTGTCTGTGTCTGTCCAGTCGACCGCTCGCTGTAGAAGCTACAAATACCATTGAATGGTTGATCTTGTGTTCTCAGTTTGTGTGTTTTAAAAATGAACCAAAGACTAAAACAATCACTTCTTTATATCGAGTCATTCACATGAATCCTCTCATGATATTCTCATGATTTTAAGTCATTTTCAGGTTCTCTGCTCAACAAATAAAGCACCTGACGTCTCTGATTCTTCTTCTCCGCAGGCCACTGATAACTTCAGTCGTCAGGACTTCAACACCATGTGCTGGACTCTTTGCTACCGGAAGAACCTGGATCTGAGTCAGTTGCTCATTTCTAACGAAGACGCCTTCAAGATATGGTGCATTTTCATCTTCTTATCCGAGGAGAAATATCCTCTCAGCATCGTGTCGGAGGAGGTAGAGTTTTGCTTTCCTACTTAAAATAATTTGTTTTAACTCCTAAATAAGCAACTATTTCCACTTAACCACATATTCTGTTAAACACCACTTGATTTAAACAGTTAATGACTCTTTCGAGCAGATGTTTCCTGATCTTTAAAGATTAAATCGATGTTAAATGTCTGGACTGTTGCCATTTGGAAGAAATATTGAATTGAAATGTTAACAGTCACAGAAAACTAAATAATATAATATCAGTGTTTTAAATTTGTCTCGTTTGATTTCAAAATGTTTCTTAAAACTTCCATTACTCACTTGGCTTACCAAAACTCTTAATATTTTAATAAATGACCAACTTTTACTGCAGTTTACCTTCCTTTAAGTAGAATCATGCATTGTGGAAAATCTCTTTTCTGGTTGAGGTATAAAAGTTTGTATTAAAAAAAGAAAGCTTTTGCTTTTTTTGTTTCACCTCATACTTTGTAATTTTGATCGTGTTTATGTTCAAAATTAAAGATTAGAGGTATTTTTGGTGATCAGAAAATAACAATAGTCTGTATGTTTGTTTTTAACATATTGTATTTAAATAATACCAAGTTCAAAACGACTGCTTTCAAATGCTTGTCATTCTCAGAATAACATTTTTTAATAACACAGCATTTTCTTTCTGTAATTCATGAGTTAAAACCCCCATTTGAACGATTCTGCTGCTGGTAGTTCCTGTTGTGGTATTTTTTTAATTTCTTTTTTCAATTTCTGTTGACGTTGATTGAACAAACTCTCGTCTGTGAGTTCCAGTCCAGAAAACTCTGTGGTCAACTCTGAAATGGGAAGTTTGAGCTTTAAATAACGGTGACACAGAAATATCTTCGGCTACTATTCAGTTGAGAAACACCCACAGCTCCGAGGCAAAAAAAAAAAGGAAGTTTCCTGCTTCCTGTTCTCGTACAAACGCTGGAAGATTAATGGTCATCAAGAGTGAATCACAGGAAGTGGACCGGGCTTGCAGTACATGCTGGAAAAGTACTGCTGCAGTTTTCTAAGAATCTTTTCTGAATAAAAGACTCGTTTTGAAAGGTTGACGTTTAACATTCACAGCACATCTTGTTGTTGTTGTCAACTCTCCTAACACGCTGTTTGTTCTGACCTTCATGGCATCAGCTTGTTGAGATTTGGCACTTGTTGGAAAAAGTTCTGGAATGTGTTGCATCAATGAGCAGCTAGAACTGTGACCTCTGTCGTTCTCCGTCTCTCCTGGAATACATTTGTGTGACACTTCAGACCACGAGATGCTTCAACGCTCCTCCTTCGTCCACAGATTGAATACTTTCTACGGAAGCTGACCGAGGCCATGGGAGGCATCTGGGTGGAGGAGCGCTACGAGAACTACAAACTGCGTCTGGACACCAAGAGTCTGAGTGCCTGGGAGCTGATCCGGCTGGTGTCCTCAGGCCAGTTCAGTAAAGGCATGGATCTGCAGACTCTTTCCATGGGCATCAACGAGGTCTACCAGGAGCTCATCATGGATGTGCTCAAGCAGGTCAGTCCCAGGTCACCCTGGTGTGTCTTAATGAAACCACAGCATCAGATGTTTGGATCTTCTATGATGATTCTATGATGCGACACACGAGTTGTTGTACCATGAAGAGTCAGTCCAAACTGAAGGTCCATCCTTTATGGGGGTTGTGGGGAGGTGAAGTCTATCCCAGTGTCTATGGGCGAGAGGCGGGGGACACCCTGGACAGGAGACCAGTCTGTTGCAGGACACACAAAGACACACAACTATTCACACAATCACTCACACCTACAATTTTCCCCAAGTTCTCAATCAACCTCTGTATGTTTCTGGACTATGGGAGGAAACCGGAGTGCCCCGAACAAAATCGATTTTTTTTATACTGAGCTGAACAATAGGAAAGCAGCCACAGTCAATTACACAAGGGGCCAAAATAAGTTAGTGGTCCAAGGGCCAAAGAAAAGTTAAATTTACCAAACTGTCTGTTCTGAATCTTGAGTCGTGTTTTTCTTACTACAAATGAATTTCCTTCAACATCAGTTTAGAATATTAGAATTCTCCGTATAATCTGTAAATAGATCATCTCTGTCCTGAATCTTAAACACTGGTGTTTCCAGAAGTAACAATATCAACATTAGATTAGATGGAGATCCCCTACGGGAATTAGGTTTCCAGTTCACAGCAGACGATAGAAGGTACAGAAGTTTCATAAATGCAAGAACAAGACCAAAGCACAACTACAAATAACAAAGTGCAAATATAAAGAGAAAAGTGCAAAGTGATAACAATGTGCAAATACAAAGAGCATAGATCAAAGGTAATAACACGAATACCTAAAGGATACAAACGTAGAATAACTTAACCCCTTCACTCTGCTCTGCCCCCAAACTCAGAGTCTAGTAGCACAAAGAATGAATGTGAGTCTCTGAATTTAACATTTATTTACTTTGATTTTGAAGCAGCTACATGACAGGCCACTTTAAATGACTCAGACTCCTGAATGAATGAGGACAATTTGTTGGAAACTGTTTAAAGATTTGTTCTTAAATCAAGATATCTTCTGTATTGTCTGATCTTCTATCCTGAACTCGTCTGCAGGGCTACATGATGAAGAAAGGCCACAAGAGGAAGAACTGGACCGAGCGCTGGTTCGTGCTGAAGCCAAACTTGATCTACTATTACGTGAGCGAAGACATGGCTGAGAAGAAAGGCGACATCATTTTGGACGGAAACTACACAGTGGAGGCAAGACGCTTGAAAAAACATTCATCTTCTCACACGAAGAGTCGGATATGGATTCACTTTTACAAACATTTTTATAATATAAACTGTATAAAATTAATTGAAAACGACTAACTTTACTTTAAAAAACAACTGCTAATTTAATAATGTTGTATTTATTTAAGCTGTCTCGCTTGCAGCACAAAACTCAGAGAAACTCGCCGAAAAAATTCTGAGCAGCTCTAGTCACATTTTCCCGATCCTTAAAACTCTTCACTGGCTGCCAGTTTCTTTCAGGATCCATTTTATAATTTGGTTCATAGTTTCAGATCTATTCATGGTCAGACCTTCCATCAGTGATCTGATCCAGCCTTACACCCCAGCTCGGGCTCTGAGGTCTGTGGATCAGAATCTACTGATGGTTCCTGAACACGGTTCAGGACCAGAGGAGAGAAATCCTTCCAGACTGTTGCTCCTAAGCTTTGGAACGATCTTCCTCTGTGTTTGATGATCTACTGACTCCTTCAAGAAACATCTTAAGACATTCTTATTTGAGCTTTTCCTTGATTTTTCTAGGACTCCTGTGTTTGTCTTATGTGTCTTGATCTTTTAAAGTATATATTTTAACTGTATATTGTTTTTGATTGTTAAAGCGCTTTGTGACCCTGGTCTAGAAAGATCTTTACAAATAATGTTACTTACTTACTTACTGATTTCTTGAACATAATTACACTCTTGGTTTGAACATATCATTTGAATACATGTTAATACCACACAGAACCGATCAGCAGTGACGGATCCGTTATTGATTAAAAGAGGAGAAAACACTGACACCTGCCCGCGAACTGTTGTGTTGACGTCACATCAACTTCCAAAATTCCCCAAATGGTCACTAATGGATTCAATTTTTCTAAACTAAACCATTGGAACCAGGTTGTGATTTCATTCTCAGGATAAAGGAAAATATCGCAATGTTGATACCTTGTTACGTAACTATTCTCACTCTGACTGATGTTTTTCCTCCTTTTTTTTTTAAAAGTCTTTAACAGATAAAGAAGGGAAGAAGTGTTTGTTCCTGATCAAGTCGCCGCAGAAAAGCTTTGAAATCAGTGCATCGGACAAGAAGAAGAAGCTGGAGTGGATGCAGGGTAGGTACTGCTGTGGTTCTGCAGATTTAAAAAACATAATTTATCTACGAGTAACTTGACCCGGGGTCTTATACTGGTATATTTTCAGTTGATTGTTTGATGGATTTGGTGTTTTTACTGTGAATTTTCTCAATTTGTTCATGTTATTTTATTTAATCAATCTGTTCCATCTTCACTATGTAATCAAAGTTATTTTAATGATAATATTTGACGTTATAATCTTTATTATTAACCATCTGACATTGAACAAAATCTCTTGCCCTGCCTCAAAACTTGAAATGAAGGATCCACTGACCACAAATATCCCTTATCTAGAATGTGTTATTTTCAAAGTGTGTGTTTTTTCCTTAATAATAGATTACAGTGAAGCCCTTTATTGAGGAGATGTGTTTCATTTCTTAGGTGCTAATGACTTAAAAAACCAGAGGGAGGCTTTAATAACTTGCTCTCTTTAAGTTCTTGTCTTGGCTTCTCAGCGTCTGACTCAAGTTTTCTCTCCGTCTTTCCCGTGAAGCCGTCCAGACGTGCGTGACGCTGCTGCGTCAGGGTCGGCAGGCGCCGCACAGAGAAGCCCGACTCAAGCGCCGGGAGACGAGGCTGAAGCAGCAGGCGGACCAGGAGGAGCTGGCTCTGAGGATGAGGGAACTTCAGATGGCCAACGAGGCCAAGCAACGGGAACTGGAAAACATGAGGAAGGTGAGGGATGCATGTCTCTGATGTCTCACCACAGTCGACACGGTTTTACATTCATGAAGCAGTATCTTGACCTATATACGAATAGATCAACTATAATGCAGTGGATCTCATGAATACTCTTGATTGACCCCAAAAGTATGTCAGCGACATCAGAATAATAAATTGTTTAATTTTACATTTTAATTGTTCAGAATAGTTGTTTTGCTCAGGTGACTGATTATCTTTATGTCACTTGATTTATTGAATTATTGGAATTAGAATATTAAACTCTGGATAAAAAAAACAAATAATTATTGTTGAAAATGTTACATTTTTCATTTATATTTTTGAGTAATTTAATTTTAGGGTCAGAAACTTTTATTTCCTGGGTTGTAAACTATTTTTTTTGAGCTGTAACTACAGAATAAAAGAATGAAATAAGAAAACACTCAAAATAAACAAGAGAAAAACAGAACCAAGAACCAACGCAGACAGTCAAGGTTGAATTCTTTTATTTTTATCATTTTATTTTAAAGACAAAATAGTCCGGTGGCACTTTGACACAAACATTTTTACATTGAATTAAAAGAAACTATGAATAAATAAAAATAAAAAATTGAATTAGAAAATGTATTTTGGAATTATTGGAATATGAAAATCAGACAAATAAAATGTGAAAATATTCGAACATGAATTCAATAATTTGAATGAAAATCCTTAAAAAAACACATTTTATTCAAGACAAATCAAAGATTAAATATTTGAAATGTTAAGTTAAACCATTCACTGATTTACTTCCATAAAAACAAACGAACATCTCACTTGTTATTTGTTACTTTGGACTAAAATGTTAAAACGTGTTATAAATAAAAGGTGTGATACATTTGTTTAGGTTATTCCAGATTGAATGACTGTCGTTTTAAAGAGGAAGTGAATGACTGAAACTTTTAAGGGAACTTTTTACTGCGATTCTGTCAATGATTATTGATCAGTTTGTTAAAAAAACAAGCTGAAATGAAAGTCATAAAAAATGTGTTGTTTACGTCGTCAGGCTCGCTGATGTTTCAGGAACTCATTTCGATTCCATCTCAACACCACAGAAGTAGGTCATTGACAAACCAAGTCGGGCTGTGTCATGAATACCAACGATGAGCAGCTCCGCCCTCGACCACAGACGTCTGATTGTAGCAGCGAGTCTTGATGTTTTTCCCGCTGATCCGCTCCGACCTGCAGAGTGACTTGATAATTAGTCGCTGTAAGAAACAACTTGTTTTTAAATGGATTCGTTCTGAAGTCTCTTTAATCTCAATTGATCATCTCTCACGAAATTAAACATTCTCAAGTTCTTCTCTCGAGAAGGAAAGCTACTCCGTTCATATGTATTTAATCTGCTGATCATGGACCCTTTATAATAATATTATTAACAATAATTATAGTTTTTAGCATCTTTTATAGTGTCACATGGTAATCTAAATAAAAAACATCAATAATTTTGAGTAATAAAACTATATAAAACAATATAACATTAAAAGAGTAAAACTGCTTAGAAAATATGAGGTAAAACACTCGTATACAAAATACAACGCACAAAACAGTATTCTTTAGTAAAAACATATTGATTACATATTTAATTACTTCAATATGTTTTTATTGTATTTAAATGGATTATACAATTTTATTTTATTGTATTTAATTCATCCAGAACACCACGAAAACCCCTGTTTTTATAATATTAATTCTGATTATTTGTAGTTCAGGATAAATGTTTTTCTTCGTCTCACCCAAAAGTCATTTTGATATTTTTAACCTCAAAACGTTTTTCAATTGAGAAGAGCCAGTTCTCTTCTCCGTTGTGTTGCTTTATTTATAGTTGTGTAACCTTGTGTTTGCATGAGTCGGCATTCAAGGGAGACACAGTCACTCTTTGTCCAGAACATTCCGTCTCTGAATGCACAAGAATCTGCCATTGAGGTGCAAGTCTCTCACATTGTTGCACGCATGAATGCACAATAAGTGCACACATACACACACACCCCAGTCTCACATACATACACGCACATACACTCACACTCACACACACATACACTCACACTCACACACACCCACCAGTCTCGCATACATACACACAAACGCACGCACACACCAGCCTCGCATAAATGCACACACACACACACACACACACCAGTTTAACATACACAAACCCGCACATAGACACACACACACACATACAAGTTTAACATACACACACACACACACACACACACACCAACACAACCGTCGCAAACACACACACACACCAGTCTCACACACGCGCAAACATAAACATACACTAGTTTCACACACACACACACTCACACAACAGTCACGCACACACACACACACACACACACACACACACACACACACACACACACACACACACATGGTCTTACACCAGTCTCACACACACGCACACACACACACACACCAGTCTCACATACACAAACACACACACACCAGTCTCACACACACACACACACACACACACACATGGTCTTACACCAGTCTCACACACACGCACACATAAACACACACCAGTCTCACACACACACACACACCAGTCTCACATACACAAACACACACACACCAGTCTCACACACACACACACACACACACACACACACACACACACACACACACACACTGGTTGATGTAGGAGAGTCAACACATCAACCAAGTTCATATTGAATATTTGAGATGATGCAACACACGACACGAACGCTCCATATTTGTATTATTTGTGTTAAACATGTCATCATGAGAATAATTCACTGTTGATTTATTCCGGTCATGACGTGTCATGGTGGTTCTTCTGTGTCTTGAGGCTCTGGAGGACACGGCAGCAAACGCAGCAGAAGAAGAACGGCGGCGACTTCAGACCCACAATGAGTTACAGGACCGGTACCGGACGGACCTGGAGAAGGAGAAGATGGTTGGTCGGACGGATCTTTGGGATGAAGGATGAGCATGGAGTCGTGATGTTCCTTCCATCTCCTCTTCCAGGTTCGCCAGCAGATGGAGGAGCAGATGGCTCAGAAGTCCACGGAACTGGAGCAGTACCTGCAGCGCGTCAATGAGCTGGAGAACATGTACAAGCAGCTGGAGGAGGCTCTCGAGGACGAGCGGAGAGCCAGGCAGGACGAGGAGATGGTCCGGAAGCTGCAGGCTCGGTCAGTCTTTGAACTTATAATGTATAATGGTTAAATCCATCAGGTGTGTTACTGACCATTGACTATGTGTGTGTAGTCTGCTGGAGGAGGAAGCCACCAAGAGAGTGGAGCTGGAGCAGATCCACCTGCAGCAGCAACAGGCCATCTCTGAGACCGAGGCCGAGAAGCAGGAGCTGCAGAAGCAGCGTCTGGACAAAGAGCAGGCGCTGGAGGTCGCCATGATGCAGCTGTCTGAGCTGGAGCAGGAGAGGCAGGGGGCGCTGCAGCAGTACCAGGTAAAGTCGGACCCTACTGGGTTTAGATCAGGGGGCCCCAAGCTCAACTGGCCAGGAGGTCACCAGAGGTCAACTTGTCAAGTTTGATGGATTTTTGTGATGTTTCATTTTAACCACCGTATTTTCCGGCCTATAAGTCGCAGTTTTTTTTCATAGTTTGGCCAGGGGTGCGACTTATACTCTGGAGCGACTTATGTTTGAAATTATTAACACATTATTACCGGTATATCGTTTCACATGTTATTTTCACACTAAACCGCAAGAGGGCGCTCTAGGCCTGTGTTGATAATTTCGACGTAGAAGAGGAAGCGCAGCATCTTCTACCTCCGGAGTTAGCGGAGTTGTTTAAAAGTGACACCGAGGATGAAGATTTCATTGGACTTTAGCTATTTGAAGTTACACGGATGGTTTGGTAAACTTCTTAGCATGTTATTTATGCTATAGTTATCTGAATTACTCTTAATATATTATGTTAACATACCAGGAACGTCCTCAGTTGTGTCGTGTAACGTAAGCATACCGTACAATTATTCAGCCTGTTGTTGCCTCTATTCTATTTTTTTTTAAATTGCCTTTCAAGATGACATGTCTGACCTTGGTGTTGGATTTTATCAAATAAATCTCCCCCAAAAATGCGACTTATAGTCCAGTGCGACTTATACATGTTTTTTCCTTTTTTATTATGCATTTTATGGCTGGTGGGACTTGTACTCCAGAGCGACTTATAGTCCGGAAAATACGGTATAAAATCAAAGCTGCATACATCACAATATTAGTTGTGTTCATCGTCATTCTTAACCATGTGACTTTGAACAAAAATGGAGTCTCTCTGCCTGCACTGATCCAAACAACACATGAAGGAATATCATGTCATGGGTCACCTGGTTTAGATGATGAATTAAACTGTCAAATTAAAGCAAACTTGTGATGATTTGCTCAAACGTAAACAAACAAAGTCTTGATAAATGTCTGTCGATTGTTACTACTGTATGTTTTCCACTCGTTCACGTTCTGAAATTAAAGTGCATGCGTGTCGCGTAGACGGTGATGAAGAAGCTGGAAGACGCTGCCAACAACACGAGGTCCTGGAAACACAAAGTGGCCGAACACGAGGGATTTTTAAGGCTCATCCAGCCGGGTGAGGAACATCTCTTCAAACGCATGACCCTTCCTTGAAACTGTCGCGAACATTTTACTATTAACATTGCTTATGAGGTGCCATCCCTTTTAGTAACAGTGCCCTGAACAGCTCCCTTAATGCTTTGCCGCCCAGCCAACCCATCACAGCTGTGGATGACTTTTGACATAACAACATATACAAATACCGTATTGTACACACTTAAAAGCCTTTCATCTTTGATGTTATGCAGTCTTAATACTTAATATGTTGAAACGTGTATTTATTTCTGTGCAAACTAATGATGTCGTCTGTGACACCCAGTGCAAGAATAACAAGAGCTTCGTCACAAAAACAGGTTCCAAGGGGCAGATGTTGTGCACCAACTGGGGTCCGGCGACCTTCACCGACAGAGAGCTGAGCCAGAGGGAGAAGCAGTGGCAGGACCTGAAGAACCAGGTCACCCCGGCACAACAGTAGACGTCACCAAACAAGTCCACGTAGAAGGAACGAGTCCTTCGGGGTCACAGACAAAAACTCACAAGATTAACTAGACGACGACAACAACGTGTGAAAACTTCCAGATCCTCTCGATTAACTTCATCCTTCAGATCACAATCTTCTGTTGGAACAACACAGACAATGGTCTCCAGACGTGTTTAATGTAAATCAGGGTAACCACCTCTCTCTCCTTGTTCTCTTACGTTCTAAACCTTTTTAGTGTTTTTTTAATATATTTCAATAAAAATAAGGGATTTTGTAAATTACTGTAATTTTGCTGTAATAACACGACTTAGTGGCGTGAAATAGATTTGTATTAAAAAATGACTTTTAAGTGTTTTTTAACTGCGTTAATGCGTCTTTTTGTATCTTGAACAAAGAGCATCGGAAATTAAATGGATTGAAAAATGATGGAATGAGTGGAACCTCGGTACGAAAAGGTCTCTAATCAAAATTTGTTTTTGACTTTAACTCAAAGGTAAGTCTAACACGTTTAAAATACTCAACAATAAAATACTCAAATGATGTGATTGATTGTTCAGGTTTGTTTGGAAGGAATTGTCTTCTCAAGACTCAAGGAGGTTCATGGAGGATCTTGTAGCCCAGGAGAGTCTGAAGAAGTGGAGGAGGAAGATGTGAGGTGAGAAGAGTGAGGATCAGGAGACGAGGATTAAAAGGCGTCTTTAAAAAAAAAAAGCAGGTGAATCAATGTTAACTTCCTAAAGTAAAAAGCGTCAGTAGGGAAAGAAAGGAGTGTTTGGAGTCACCAGAGGAGCCGGAGAGAGTTCAGAGGTGAAGAAAGTCAAACGGTTCTTCACGTGGAGAGAAAAGAAACTTGATCTTCATTGTTGTGGTCGTGATGAGAAAAAACAGATCATGTGACTCACAGCAACAATGGAGATTTGATCGAGTGGATCAGAACCTGCAACCCTTGATGTCTTACCAGGTGAGTCCAAATAATTTTCAACCAGTACCTTTCATATTATAGTATTAATGTTATTGAATTATATTAATATTCCAAATCACAACTGATAAATCCTCAATAACATGAACATGTTTTCAAACAGACTTTAAAAAATATATTTTAATTTTTCAATTATGTTAATGTAACATATTGGCTACTTAATTATTATCTTTCCAATTTTAAAATGTATTAAAACATTTACTTCATATTAACGTGTCACTTGCATTTTGAAACAACAGAGGGCGCTACTGTCGCACGATTGATTCTTACGAGCGCTCAAAAGTTCCTTTAGTTTATGACGTAATATCGACGTTTCAGTGACAAACTCAATCAACTCGTTTTTCTGGAAGAAGCTGAAGTTGCACATATACACTTTATGTATTGCAATAGTTACACTATATATATATTTGGATATATAAGTGTGTGTGTGTGTGTATGTCAATTTTAACAAAAGTGAGATTATCAATTAAAAAAAACACACTTATCATGTTTCCTAATTGAGCATTTCTTCTCTACTTCCATTTTCTACTGAAAATTATTTTTAATATTTTAGTTTATTTCTTGTATACTGTTCTATTTGCATTGCTAAAGAAGACACAAACAGCCAGAGAATTATTCAGATTTGAAATCTGTCTTTGTAGATGTGAGTATTTCCAAAAGATCAGATCCAAAATGGGAAGCACTTCAGAGAAGGTATCGGAGAAGATTGTGAGGGTAGTTCAGGACATGTATGAGGACAGGGAGACCGTGATGGTGGGGTTTGCTGTAGGAATGAGAGGACGTGTTCATCAGGTATTCAGAGGAGCCTGAGTGGACCATAATGTCAGCTGATGATATAGTCATATAGTGAGGATTGGTGTAACTTCCGTAGATTGATATTTTCAATTTTGAAACACAAATTTAGAAAAGCAATGTTTTTGTTCTTTCAATATGTAGCAGATTTAAAATAAAGAAGTGTTTTCAATTAAAATACAAGTATCCAATTTATGTGAATCCAAAATGCATGTGTGCCTCTATTGTATCATCAGTGTGTGTTTGTATAAAACTCTCTTTTCATTGAAATATTGACATTATAAAATTATCTTAAGCTCCGCCCACTGAAAACATTTTGTTGTTCTGGAGATGAAATCTTGTTCACCATAACCAGACCCGCTCTGCTGTGATTGGTCAAGCATGGAGGTTTGTTTACAGCTGCCTGGAGGAGGAGGAGTGAAGGCATTATTACATCATAATGGACTCTCGTAACCTCTCGTTCGCCCAGATTTCAGAGCAGCTTTATAAAGTCATAAGTTGAAAACATGGTCATGATGAGGGACTTACTGCATCTTGGAGAGAAGAACATTTATTACATGACTAAATTTGCTGTTTGAATTTGAAAAACCGACTGAACCGAGGTTAATGAGGTGGTTTGGATGAGTTAGTGACGGAGACCCTGGGAGGAGAAAAAGAAAAGGTTTGAAGAGGTGAAGAGACACGAGTAATCATCTCTTTTACAAACTTATCTCCTGATCAACTCTTGGACATGTTCCTAAAACAAGTCGACACCTAATAGAACAGGCGTCTCACATGCTGCCCCCCCCCCGATCCTCCACTAATTCACTCCATCCTCTGGTGCATCAGCAGTTAATGTGGCTGGGACGACCAAACAAACATCTCTGCCGTCCAGATGTGACGCCACATTCCTGCAACAAGACGACCGTCGTCCATGCCAAGTGCCACGCCGGATGTGTGCTGCCCCCCCCCTTCCCTGCATCCGCCTTAATGACCCCCAGCAGCGTCTGTATCCCATCATCCCTCTCTCCTTCAAACATCATCAGCTTGAAGTCATGAGGCCTGTGGCACGCGCGCAGCATTCTTCCGAGGTGATGCGGAGCAGAAATGCATTCAAGTCTTTATCTGGAATCCGGCGCAGGGGGTGTGTGCGGGTGCAAATCCAGGACGGGGTGGGGTTAAGGGGTCTTACTGCCCCCTTGAGTGCAACAACATCTTCGCTACAAAGTGCGTGCGGCGTCACAGGAATTCAAAATACATACGAGAATCTCAGGCATTTACAGGCAGATCTCTGGAGGGGCCCGGAGCCAGAGGTTCCTCCGGGGTCTTTTGAATCAAACACCTGCTGAACATTTACCTTCACAATCATCTGACGATAATGGAGCCCAGAGGTGTGATCCCGTCCACACTTCAGTCAAGCATCTGGAGCCAGAGACTAAAATAGAAGCACCTCCTCACCTAACGGACCCCCCGGGGTCGTCTCGAAGGGTCAGAACACCACAGATGTCCGTCTCTGCCTCCAGGAGCGAAAGACGGGAAGGACGAGGGCCTGTTATCCTCTCGGTCCACCTGGTCCAGGTGTCTCACCTGGACCTCAAGAGAATCATACAGGATTCGCACCAGGGGCGGTTTCCAGCTTTCGTGAGGACCGAGGGTGCGAAAGAGCCAGAAGTCGGGACAGAGATCTGTCTCCAATCAACAGTTACGAACGAGGTTGACTCGGCACCAAGAAGGACGGCAGAGCCGGAGGCCGGAGTCGAGGAGATCCGTCGTCACCGTCGAACCACGACCTGATGATAACGTTTTCTGACAAGAGTTCATGTCCACGTTTATCAGTCGTGTTTTGATTTAAACAGTTTTGCTGATTTATAAAAATGAATCTGATCGAAGTAAAGAGTCACCAGACTATATATTTTCAATTATGATCCATGAGAAGAGAAAAACACGGCCTGAAATAAATGGAATATGCAGTAACGAGTAGATAAACTAAAACTGGACTCAACAATCATAAAACATAATACATACAAATAATAGTTGTTTCAATAAAGTGGTATTAAAATAATGAATAATTAACAAAAATGAATTTAATGAAACAGTATTTATGATCCTGTTGTTGCAGCAGAGAACCACACAGTGATGGAGGAGGTGATGATGGATCCATAATAACGGTGTAAAAGCTGCACAAGCATCGTCTGTCTTGGGTAGAATTTTCTCTATCCAGACGATGAGACCGATGCTCTTCTCTCACTCAGATCTCCAGTGAAGACCAGCTGACGATAAACTCCACAACATCAACCATGGAGCTGCTGAGGATGAGAGGATGCGGGTTGTTTTTTAAGAAAGTCCACAATCCTCTCCATCGATCTTCTGAGCTGCAGGTTAAACCAGTTCATACACACACTTACAAACATCGAGACAGTACTTAATGTAATGTTGGACTGAAGCTCCATAAACCAGAGAAGATAAAAAATGAAGAAACGTTATGAAGAACAACATTGGACGTTGTGAAATGATGACGCATATTAGTGTTTGTTATTGATTCATATCTCATTTGGATTAAAGAAAGTAGGTCAACATCTATGGAATTAAGGACTCACTGGAGGATGAAACAGCTGCAGAAGATAAAAACTATTTCAATAGAACAAAAGCTTTTGTTACAATTCATCACAACATTCCAATAAAACTAGAAAGTTATGAAATATGAGGTTAACTTAGCAGTAGATGTTGTATTTTTTATAAATTAAATTAATCTATACAAGTGAAAATGAGAGTGGAATACCACATGTACTTGTATTATAATTTCATTATTTCTGCAGGTGAAGGTAAAAGTGAAACATGTGTCAGTAGCAGAAAACAAAATGTTTAAAGATGGATTCAATGCTATTAGAATTATTTCAAAAAAGCTAAATTAAATATTTAATATTGAGTGATCAGTGAAAAACTCCAACATTTAGTTTAGAAAAAAAACCTCTTCATTGATAAACTGAAGATGCCGTTTCAATAATTAATGGATTAATTCCTGGCAGTAAAGATGATGCTCAACCAAGAACAGAAACTTAAAAAAAAACTCCAGCAAAGCTTTTAAAATAAAATTATTTTAATTATAAAAGATGTTAAGATAAAAATGTGGTCTTATTATCTTTTATATTGTTTAAGCAAATAGTGCCAATGGGGTAAAAAAAAAAAAACAACCACATTTTGTTACATTTTTAAAATAAAATAAAAAATGTAATGTTACAATAAACTAAACAAGAGTCATTTCTCAACATATGAAGGAAGATTTGTTTTACTTACAATTCATTCAGGTGCAATTTGAGTCTTTTAATATCTTCAAATAATTTTAAGATAAGTTTTTTTCTGGACGCAAATTAAATCTATTCATACAGTTTTTACTTGAGAGACTAAAAAATATGTTTTCAGTTTCTGCAGTGTACGACTAATACTGCAATATTATTTGATCATAAACAAACATAATTATGAGGTAATATGTAGGTCAGCAGTAAATGGATTTATGCAACTAAAAAACCTCAAAGTTAATAAACATTTTTCGGAGCAGATGCGGATAATGCGAAGGTCAACGTGAAACCGTGTTCGTGGCTAAAAAAGTCTTCATCCTCCCCCATGGACACAAAAGAATGTGTGGCAGCGCACAAATATAAAACACAAGTGTTTCCGAGCACAAACGAGAAGAAGAAAAAAAGAAACCCCCCATGGCCCGGTGCAGAGCAGCCAGCAATGATTGTGTTTCAGTTTATATCTTACGACTTATCAGAGCCAAGTTTGGAGTCTGACGGTTTACTAGTGTCCTAATGTAACCAGAGCACGGTTTACTAGTGTCCTTGTGTGACCAGAGCCTGGTTTACTAGAGTCCTTGTGTGACCAGAGCCTGGTTTACTAGTGTCCTAATGTGACCAGGGCACGGTTTACTAGTGTCTTAATGTGACCAGTGCACGGTTTACTAGAGTCCTTATGTGACCAGAGCATGGTTTACTAGTGTCCTAATGTGACCAGGGCACGGTTTACTAGTGTCTTAATGTGACCAGAGCCTGGTTTACTAGAGTCGTTATGTGACCAGAGCCTGGTTTACTAGTGTCCTAATGTGACCAGGGCACGGTTTACTAGTGTCTTAATGTAACCAGAGCACGGTTTACTAGAGTCCTTATGTGACCAGAGCCTGGTTTACTAGTGTCCTAATGTGACCAGGGCACGGTTTACTAGTGTCTTAATGTAACCAGAGCACGGTTTACTAGAGTCCTTATGTGACCAGAGCCTGTTTTACTAGTGTCCTAATGTGACCAGGGCACGGTTTACTAGTGTCTTAATGTAACCAGAGCACAGTTTACTAGTGTCCTTGTGTGACCAGAGCCTGTTTTACTAGTGTCCTAATGTGACCAGAGCATGGTTTACTAGTGTCCCAATGTGACCAGAGCATGGTTTACTAGTGTCCTAATGTGACCAAAGCTTGGTTTACTAGTGTCCTAATGTAACCAGGGCATGGTTTTCTAGTGTCTTAACTTGCCCAGAGCTTGGTTTACTAGTGTCCTAATGTGACCAGAGCTTCGTTTACTAGTGTCTTAATGTGACCAGAGCATGGTTTACTAGTGTCCCAATGTGACCAGAGCATGGTTTACTAGTGTCCTAATGTGACCAAAGCTTGGTTTACTAGTGTCCTAATGTAACCAGGGCATGGTTTTCTAGTGTCTTAACTTGCCCAGAGCTTGGTTTACTAGTGTCCTAATGTGACCGGAGCTTGGTTTACACTAGTGTCTTAATGTGACCAGAGCATTGTTTACTAGTGTCCTAATGTGACCAGAGCATGGTTTACTAGTGTCTTAATGTGACAAGAGCAGGGTTAACTAGTGTCTTAATGTGACCAGAGCATGGTTTACTAGTGTCCTAATGGGACCAGAGCATGGTTAACTAGTGTCCTAATGTGACCAGAGCATGGTTTACTAGTGTCCTAATGTGACCAGAGCATGGTTTACTAGTGTCCTAATGTGACCAGAGCATGGTTTACTAGTGTCCTAATGTGACCAAAGCTTGGTTTACTAGTGTCCTAATGTGACCAGAGCATGGTTTACTAGTATCTTAATGTGACCAGAGCTTGCTTTACTAGTGTCCTAATGTGACCAGAGCATGGTTTGTGAGTGTCCTAATGTGACCAGAGCTTGGTTTACTAGTGTCTTTATGTAACCAGAGCTTGGTTTACTAGTGTCTTAATGTAACCAGAGCTTGGTTTACTAGTGTCCTAATAAGACCAGAGCTTGGTTTACTAGTGTCCTAATAAGACCAGGGCTTGGTTTACTAGTGTCTTTATGTAACCAGAGCTTGGTTTACTTGTGTCTTAATGTGACCAGAGCATTGTTTACTAGTGTCTTAATGTAACCAGAGCTTGGTTTACTAGTGTCCTAATGTGACCAGAGCATTGTTTACTAGTGTCCTAATAAGACCAGAGCTTGGTTTACTAGTGTCTTTATGTAACCAGAGCTTGGTTTACTAGTGTCTTAATGTAACCAGAGCTTGGTTTACTAGTGTCCTAATGTGACCAGAGCTTGGTTTACTAGTGTCCTAATGTGACCAGAGCATTGTTTACTACTGTCGTAATGTGACCAGAGCATGGTTTACTAGTGTCTTAATGTGACCAGAGCCTGGTTTACTAGTGTCCTAATGTGACCAGAGCTTGGTTTACTAGTGTCCTAATGTGACCAGAGCATTGTTTACTACTGTCGTAATGTGACCAGAGCATGGTTTACTAGTGTCCTAATGTGACCAGAGCATTGTTTACTAGTGTCTTAATGTGACCAGAGCATTGTTTACTAGTGTCTTAATGTGACCAGAGCATTGTTTACTAGTGTCTTAATGTGACCAAAGCTTGGTTTACTAGTGTCTTAATGTGACCAGAGCATGGTTTACTAGTATCTTAATGTGACCAGAGCATTGTTTACTAGTATCTTAATGTGACCAGAGCATTGTTTACTAGTGTCTTAATGTGACCAGAGCATTGTTTACTAGTATCTTAATGTGACCAGAGCATTGTTTACTAGTGTCTTAATGTGACCAGAGCATTGTTTACTAGTATCTTAATGTGACCAGAGCATTGTTTACTAGTGTCTTAATGTGACCAGAGCATTGTTTACTAGTGTCTTAATGTGACCAGAGCATTGTTTACTAGTGTCGTAATGTGACCAGAGCATTGTTTACTAGTGTCTTAATGTGACCAGAGCATTGTTTACTAGTGTCGTAATGTGACCAGAGCATTGTTTACTAGTATCTTAATGTGACCAGAGCATTGTTTACTAGTGTCGTAATGTGACCAGAGCATTGTTTACTAGTGTCGTAATGTGACCAGAGCATTGTTTACTAGTGTCTTAATGTGACCAGAGCATTGTTTACTAGTGTCGTAATGTGACCAGAGCATTGTTTACTAGTGTCTTAATGTGACCAGAGCATTGTTTACTAGTGTCTTAATGTGACCAGAGCATTGTTTACTAGTGTCCTAATAAGACCAGAGCATGGTTTACTAGTGTCTTTATGTAACCAGAGCTTGGTTTACTAGTGTCTTAATGTAACCAGAGCTTGGTTTACTAGTGTCCTAATGTGACCAGAGCTTGGTTTACTAGTGTCCTAATGTGACCAGAGCATTGTTTACTACTGTCGTAATGTGACCAGAGCATGGTTTACTAGTGTCTTAATGTGACCAGAGCCTGGTTTACTAGTGTCCTAATGTGACCAGAGCTTGGTTTACTAGTGTCCTAATGTGACCAGAGCATTGTTTACTACTGTCGTAATGTGACCAGAGCATGGTTTACTAGTGTCCTAATGTGACCAGAGCATTGTTTACTAGTGTCTTAATGTGACCAGAGCATTGTTTACTAGTGTCTTAATGTGACCAGAGCATTGTTTACTAGTGTCTTAATGTGACCAAAGCTTGGTTTACTAGTGTCTTAATGTGACCAGAGCATGGTTTACTAGTATCTTAATGTGACCAGAGCATTGTTTACTAGTATCTTAATGTGACCAGAGCATTGTTTACTAGTGTCTTAATGTGACCAGAGCATTGTTTACTAGAATCTTAATGTGACCAGAGCATTGTTTACTAGTGTCTTAATGTGACCAGAGCATTGTTTACTAGTATCTTAATGTGACCAGAGCATTGTTTACTAGTGTCTTAATGTGACCAGAGCATTGTTTACTAGTGTCTTAATGTGACCAGAGCATTGTTTACTAGTGTCGTAATGTGACCAGAGCATTGTTTACTAGTGTCTTAATGTGACCAGAGCATTGTTTACTAGTGTCGTAATGTGACCAGAGCATTGTTTACTAGTATCTTAATGTGACCAGAGCATTGTTTACGAGTGTCGTAATGTGACCAGAGCATTGTTTACTAGTGTCGTAATGTGACCAGAGCATTGTTTACTAGTGTCTTAATGTGACCAGAGCATTGTTTACTAGTGTCGTAATGTGACCAGAGCATTGTTTACTAGTGTCCTAATGTGACCAGAGCATTGTTTACTAGTGTCTTAATGTGACCAGAGCATTGTTTACTAGTGTCCTAATGTGACCAGAGCATTGTTTACTAGTGTCTTAATGTGACCAGAGCATTGTTTACTAGTGTCTTAATGTGACCAGAGCATTGTTTACTAGTGTCTTAATGTGACCAGAGCATTGTTTACTAGTGTCTTAATGTGACCAGAGCATTGTTTACTAGTGTCTTAATAAGACCAGAGCTTGGTTTACTAGTGTCTTTATGTAACCAGAGCTTGGTTTACTAGTGTCTTAATGTGACCAGAGCTTGGTTTACTAGTGTCCTAATAAGACCAGAGCTTGGTTTACTAGTGTCTTTATGTAACCAGAGCTTGGTTTACTAGTGTCTTAATGTAACCAGAGCTTGGTTTACTAGTGTCCTAATGTGACCAGAGCTTGGTTTACTAGTGTCCTAATAAGACCAGAGCTTGGTTTACTAGTGTCTTTATGTAACCAGAGCTTGGTTTACTAGTGTCTTTATGTAACCAGAGCTTGGTTTACTAGTGTCTTAATGTAACCAGAGCTTGGTTTACTAGTGTCCTAATGTGACCAGAGCATTGTTTACTAGTGTCCTAATAAGACCAGAGCTTGGTTTACTAGTGTCTTTATGTAACCAGAGCTTGGTTTACTAGTGTCTTAATGTAACCAGAGCATTGTTTACTAGTGTCTTAATGTGACCAGAGCATTGTTTACTAGTGTCTTAATGTGACCAAAGCTTGGTTTACTAGTGTCTTAATGTTACCAGAGCATTGTTTACTAGTGTCCTAATGTGACCAGAGCATTGTTTACTAGTGTCCTAATAAGACCAGAGCTTGGTTTACTAGTGTCTTTATGTGACCAGAGCTTGGTTTACTAGTGTCCTAATGTGACCAGAGCATTGTTTACTACTGTCGTAATGTGACCAGAGCATGGTTTACTAGTGTCCTAATGTGACCAGAGCCTGGTTTACTAGTGTCCTAATGTGACCAGAGCTTGGTTTACTAGTGTCCTAATGTGACCAGAGCATTGTTTACTACTGTCGTAATGTGACCAGAGCATGGTTTACTAGTGTCCTAATGTGACCAGAGCATTGTTTACTACTGTCGTAATGTGACCAGAGCATGGTTTACTAGTGTCCTAATGTGACCAGAGCATTGTTTACTAGTGTCTTAATGTGACCAGAGCATTGTTTACTAGTGTCTTAATGTGACCAGAGCATTGTTTACTAGTGTCTTAATGTGACCAAAGCTTGGTTTACTAGTGTCTTAATGTGACCAGAGCATGGTTTACTAGTGTCTTAATGTGACCAGAGCATTGTTTACTAGTATCTTAATGTGACCAGAGCATTGTTTACTAGTGTCTTAATGTGACCAGAGCATTGTTTACTAGTATCTTAATGTGACCAGAGCATTGTTTACTAGTGTCTTAATGTGACCAGAGCATTGTTTACTAGTATCTTAATGTGACCAGAGCATTGTTTACTAGTGTCTTAATGTGACCAGAGCATTGTTTACTAGTGTCTTAATGTGACCAGAGCATTGTTTACTAGTGTCGTAATGTGACCAGAGCATTGTTTACTAGTATCTTAATGTGACCAGAGCATTGTTTACTAGTGTCGTAATGTGACCAGAGCATTGTTTACTAGTGTCGTAATGTGACCAGAGCATTGTTTACTAGTGTCTTAATGTGACCAGAGCATTGTTTACTAGTGTCGTAATGTGACCAGAGCATTGTTTACTAGTGTCCTAATGTGACCAGAGCATTGTTTACTAGTGTCTTAATGTGACCAGAGCATTGTTTACTAGTGTCCTAATGTGACCAGAGCATTGTTTACTAGTGTCTTAATGTGACCAGAGCATTGTTTACTAGTGTCTTAATGTGACCAGAGCATTGTTTACTAGTGTCTTAATGTGACCAGAGCATTGTTTACTAGTGTCTTAATGTGACCAGAGCATTGTTTACTAGTGTCTTAATGTGACCAGAGCATTGTTTACTAGTGTCTTAATGTGACCAGAGCATTGTTTACTAGTGTCTTAATGTGACCAGAGCATTGTTTACTAGTGTCGTAATGTGACCAGAGCATTGTTTACTAGTGTCGTAATGTGACCAGAGCATTGTTTACTAGTGTCCTAATGTGACCGGAGCATTGTTTACTAGTGTCTTAATGTGACCAGAGCATTGTTTACTAGTGTCGTAATGTGACCAGAGCATTGTTTACTAGTGTCCTAATGTGACCAGAGCATTGTTTACTAGTGTCTTAATGTGACCAGAGCATTGTTTACTAGTGTCCTAATGTGACCAGAGCATTGTTTACTTGTGTCTTAATGTGACCAGAGCGTTGTTTACTAGTGTCCTAATGTGACCAGCGCATTGTTTACTAGTGTCTTAATGTGACCAGAGCATTGTGTACTACTGTCTTAATGTGACCAGAGCATTGTTTACTAGTGTCTTAATGTGACCAGAGCATTGTTTACTAGCGTCTTAATGTGACCAGAGCATTGTTTACTAGTGTCGTAATGTGACCAGAGCATTGTTTACTAGTATCTTAATGTGACCAGAGCATTGTTTACTAGTGTCGTAATGTGACCAGAGAATTGTTTACTAGTGTCGTAATGTGACCAGAGCATTGTTTACTAGTATCTTAATGTGACCAGAGCATTGTTTACTAGTGTCGTAATGTGACCAGAGCATTGTTTACTAGTGTCGTAATGTGACCAGAGCATTGTTTACTAGTGTCCTAATGTGACCAGAGCATTGTTTACTAGTGTCGTAATGTGACCAGAGCATTGTTTACTAGTGTCCTAATGTGACCAGAGCATTGTTTACTAGTGTCTTAATGTGACCAGAGCATTGTTTACTAGTGTCTTAATGTGACCAGAGCATTGTTTACTAGTGTCCTAATGTGACCAGAGCATTGTTTACTTGTGTCTTAATGTGACCAGAGCATTGTTTACTAGTGTCCTAATGTGACCAGAGCATTGTTTACTAGTGTCTTAATGTGACCAGAGCATTGTTTACTAGTGTCTTAATGTGACCAGAGCATTGTTTACTAGTGTCTTAATGTGACCAGAGCATTGTTTACTAGTGTCTTAATGTGACCAGAGCATTGTTTACTAGCGTCTTAATGTGACCAGAGCATTGTTTACTAGTGTCGTAATGTGACCAGAGCATTGTTTACTAGTATCTTAATGTGACCAGAGCATTGTTTACTAGTGTCGTAATGTGACCAGAGCATTGTTTACTAGTGTCGTAATGTGACCAGAGCATTGTTTACTAGTGTCTTAATGTGACCAGAGCATTGTTTACTAGTGTCGTAATGTGACCAGAGCATTGTTTACTAGTGTCCTAATGTGACCAGAGCATTGTTTACTAGTGTCTTAATGTGACCAGAGCATTGTTTACTAGTGTCCTAATGTGACCAGAGCATTGTTTACTAGTGTCTTAATGTGACCAGAGCATTGTTTACTAGTGTCTTAATGTGACCAGAGCATTGTTTACTAGTGTCTTAATGTGACCAGAGCATTGTTTACTAGTGTCTTAATGTGACCAGAGCATTGTTTACTAGTGTCTTAATGTGACCAGAGCATTGTTTACTAGTGTCTTAATGTGACCAGAGCATTGTTTACTAGTGTCTTAATGTGACCAGAGCATTGTTTACTAGTGTCTTAATGTGACCAGAGCATTGTTTACTAGTGTCGTAATGTGACCAGAGCATTGTTTACTAGTGTCGTAATGTGACCAGAGCATTGTTTACTAGTGTCCTAATGTGACCGGAGCATTGTTTACTAGTGTCTTAATGTGACCAGAGCATTGTTTACTAGTGTCGTAATGTGACCAGAGCATTGTTTACTAGTGTCCTAATGTGACCAGAGCATTGTTTACTAGTGTCTTAATGTGACCAGAGCATTGTTTACTAGTGTCCTAATGTGACCAGAGCATTGTTTACTTGTGTCTTAATGTGACCAGAGCGTTGTTTACTAGTGTCCTAATGTGACCAGAGCATTGTTTACTAGTGTCTTAATGTGACCAGAGCATTGTGTACTACTGTCTTAATGTGACCAGAGCATTGTTTACTAGTGTCTTAATGTGACCAGAGCATTGTTTACTAGCGTCTTAATGTGACCAGAGCATTGTTTACTAGTGTCGTAATGTGACCAGAGCATTGTTTACTAGTATCTTAATGTGACCAGAGCATTGTTTACTAGTGTCGTAATGTGACCAGAGAATTGTTTACTAGTGTCGTAATGTGACCAGAGCATTGTTTACTAGTATCTTAATGTGACCAGAGCATTGTTTACTAGTGTCGTAATGTGACCAGAGCATTGTTTACTAGTGTCGTAATGTGACCAGAGCATTGTTTACTAGTGTCCTAATGTGACCAGAGCATTGTTTACTAGTGTCGTAATGTGACCAGAGCATTGTTTACTAGTGTCCTAATGTGACCAGAGCATTGTTTACTAGTGTCTTAATGTGACCAGAGCATTGTTTACTAGTGTCTTAATGTGACGAGAGCATTGTTTACTAGTGTCCTAATGTGACCAGAGCATTGTTTACTTGTGTCTTAATGTGACCAGAGCATTGTTTACTAGTGTCCTAATGTGACCAGAGCATTGTTTACTAGTGTCTTAATGTGACCAGAGCATTGTTTACTAGTGTCTTAATGTGACCAGAGCATTGTTTACTAGTGTCTTAATGTGACCAGAGCATTGTTTACTAGCGTCTTAATGTGACCAGAGCATTGTTTACTAGTGTCGTAATGTGACCAGAGCATTGTTTACTAGTATCTTAATGTGACCAGAGCATTGTTTACTAGTGTCTTAATGTGACCAGAGCATTGTTTACTAGCGTCTTAATGTGACCAGAGCATTGTTTACTAGTGTCGTAATGTGACCAGAGCATTGTTTACTAGTGTCCTAATGTGACCAGAGCACTGTTTACTAGTGTCTTAATGTGACCAGAGCATTGTTTACTAGCGTCTTAATGTGACCAGAGCATTGTTTACTAGTGTCGTAATGTGACCAGAGCATTGTTTACTAGTATCTTAATGTGACCAGAGCATTGTTTACTAGTGTCGTAATGTGACCAGAGCATTGTTTACTAGTGTCGTAATGTGACCAGAGCATTGTTTACTAGTGTCTTAATGTGACCAGAGCATTGTTTACTAGTGTCGTAATGTGACCAGAGCATTGTTTACTAGTGTCCTAATGTGACCAGAGCATTGTTTACTAGTGTCTTAATGTGACCAGAGCATTGTTTACTAGTGTCTTAATGTGACCAGAGCATTGTTTACTAGTGTCTTAATGTGACCAGAGCATTGTTTACTAGTGTCTTAATGTGACCAGAGCATTGTTTACTAGTGTCCTAATGTGACCAGAGCATTGTTTACTTGTGTCTTAATGTGACCAGAGCATTGTTTACTAGTGTCCTAATGTGACCAGAGCATTGTTTACTAGTGTCCTTATGTGACCAGAGCATTGTTTACTAGTGTCTTAATGTGACCAGAGCATTGTTTACTAGTGTCGTAATGTGACCAGAGCATTGTTTACTAGTGTCTTAATGTAACCAGAGCATGGTTTACTAGTGTCTTAATGTGACCAGAGCATTGTTTACTAGTGTCTTAATGTGACCAGAACATTGTTTACTAGTGTCTTAATGTGACCAGAGCATTGTTTACTAGTGTCTTAATGTGACCAGAGCATTGTTTACTAGTGTCTTAATGTAACCAGAGCATGGTTTACTAGTGTCTTAATGTGACCAGAGCATTGTTTACTAGTGTCTTAATGTGACCAGAGCATTGTTTACTAGTGTCTTAATGTGACCAGAGCATTGTTTACTAGTGTCTTAATGTGACCAGAGCATTGTTTACTAGTGTCTTAATGTGACCAGAGCATTGTTTACTAGTGTCTTAATGTTACCAGAGCATTGTTTACTAGTGTCTTAATGTGACCAGAGCATTGTTAACTAGTGTCCTAATGTTACCAGAGCATTGTTTACTAGTGTCTTAATGTGACCAGAGCATTGTTTACTAGTGTCTTAATGTGACCAGAGCATTGTTTACGAGTGTCTTAATGTGACCAGAGCATTGTTTACTAGTGTCTTAATGTGACCAGAGCATTGTTTACTAGTGTCTTAATGTGACCAGAGCATTGTTTACGAGTGTCGTAATGTGACCAGAGCATTGTTTACGAGTGTCGTAATGTGACCAGAGCATTGTTTACTAGTGTCTTAATGTTACCAGAGCATTGTTTACTAGTGTCTTAATGTGACCAGAGCATTGTTTACTAGTGTCTTAATGTGACCAGAGCATTGTTTACTAGTGTCTTAATGTGACCAGAGCATTGTTTACTAGTGTCGTAATGTGACCAGAGCATTGTTTACTAGTATCTTAATGTGACCAGAGCATTGTTTACGAGTGTCGTAATGTGACCAGAGCATTGTTTACTAGTGTCCTAATGTGACCGGAGCATTGTTTACTAGTGTCTTAATGTGACCAGAGCATTGTTTACTAGTGTCGTAATGTGACCAGAGCATTGTTTACTAGTGTCCTAATGTGACCAGAGCATTGTTTACTAGTGTCTTAATGTGACCAGAGCATTGTTTACTAGTGTCCTAATGTGACCAGAGCATTGTTTACTTGTGTCTTAATGTGACCAGAGCATTGTTTACTAGTGTCCTAATGTGACCAGAGCATTGTTTACTAGTGTCTTAATGTGACCAGAGCATTGTTTACTAGTGTCTTAATGTGACCAGAGCATTGTTTACTAGTGTCTTAATGTGACCAGAGCATTGTTTACTAGCGTCTTAATGTGACCAGAGCATTGTTTACAAGTGTCGTAATGTGACCAGAGCATTGTTTACTAGTGTCTTAATGTGACCAGAGCATGGTTTACTAGTGTCTTAATGTGACCAGAGCATTGTTTACTAGTGTCTTAATGTGACCAGAGCATTGTTTACTAGTGTCTTAATGTGACCAGAGCATTGTTTACTAGTGTCTTAGTGTGACCAGAACATTGTTTACTAGTGTCTTAATGTGACCAGAGCATGGTTTACTAGTGTCTTAATGTGACCAGAGCATTGTTTACTAGTGTCCTAATGTGACCAGAGCATTGTTTACTTGTGTCTTAATGTGACCAGAGCATTGTTTACTAGTGTCGTAATGTGACCAGAGCATGGTTTACTAGTGTCTTAATGTGACCAGAGCATGGTTTACTAGTGTCTTAATGTGACCAGAGCATTGTTTACTAGTGTCCTAATGTGACCAGAGCTTTGTTTACTTGTGTCTTAATGTGACCAGAGCATTGTTTACTAGTGTCGTAATGTGACCAGAGCATTGTTTACTAGTGTCTTAATGTTACCAGAGCATTGTTTACTAGTGTCTTAATGTGACCAGAGCATTGTTTACTAGTGTCGTAATGTGACCAGAGCATTGTTTACTAGTGTCCTAATGTGACCAGAGCATTGTTTACTAGTGTCTTAATGTGACCAGAGCATTGTTTACTAGTGTCCTAATGTGACCAGAGCATTGTTTACTTGTGTCTTAATGTGACCAGAGCATTGTTTACTAGTGTCCTAATGTGACCAGAGCATTGTTTACTAGTGTCTTAATGTGACCAGAGCATTGTTTACTAGTGTCTTAATGTGACCAGAGCATGGTTTACTAGTGTCTTAATGTGACCAGAGCATTGTTAACTAGTGTCTTAATGTAACCAGAGCATGGTTTACTAGTGTCTTAATGTGACCAGAGCATTGTTTACTAGTGTCTTAATGTGACCAGAACATTGTTTACTAGTGTCTTAATGTGACCAGAGCATTGTTTACTAGTGTCTTAATGTGACCAGAGCATTGTTTACTAGTGTCTTAATGTGACCAGAGCATTGTTTACTAGTCACTTAATGTGACCAGAGCATTGTTTACTAGTGTCTTAATGTGACCAGAGCATTGTTTACAAGTGTCTTAATGTGACCAGAGCATTGTTTACTAGTGTCTTAATGTGACCAGAGCATTGTTTACTAGTGTCTTAATGTGACCAGAGCATTGTTTACTAGTGTCTTAATGTGACCAGAGCATTGTTTACTAGTGTCTTAATGTGACCAGAGCATTGTTTACAAGTGTCTTAATGTGACCAGAGCATTGTTTACTAGTGTCTTAATGTGACCAGAGCATTGTTTACTAGTGTCTTAATGTGACCAGAGCATTGTTTACTAGTGTCTTAATGTGACCAGAGCATTGTTTACTAGTGTCTTAATGTGACCAGAGCATTGTTTACTAGTGTCTTAATGTGACCAGAGCATTGTTTACTAGTGTCTTAATGTGACCAGAGCATTGTTTACTAGTGTCTTAATGTGACCAGAGCATTGTTTACTAGTGTCTTAATGTGACCAGAGCATTGTTTACTAGTGTCTTAATGTGACCAGAGCATTGTTTACTAGTGTCTTAATGTGACCAGAGCATTGTTTTCTAGTGTCTTAATGTGACCAGAGCATTGTTTACTAGTGTCTTAATGTGACCAGAGCATTGTTTACTAGTCACTTAATGTGACCAGAGCATGGTTTACTAGTGTCTTATTTTTGTGCAGGTGTGACACAGTTTATTTCACTTGCATCGTCTCAACACTCGTTACTGCAGTTACACAATCATGGACTCGCTCACATTTCAAACCACTGAATCACTCGAAGGAAGAGTAACGTTGATGTTCTCCAGATTATTGTAATTATCATGTGCACGACTGAGACGATCGATCACAGATGCATCATATTCAAGCTGTTGTTTCTGAATATCTATTTTTATTTTGGCACATGAATGATTGTATTTGTAGATAACCTTTCAAATATCACTGTCCCAAGGTGCTTTACGTAAACATGATTTAAAAACATACACAAAACATAGTAATAACAATTTAATTAAAGATAAATTCCATTTAGTTAGTGAAATAGAATATAAAAGTAAAGTTTCCTTTAAAGGAAAAACCCATTGATGTATTCGAGGAAAACAAACGAGGGAAAATCTTCTAAATAGCTTTAACAAATTATATTAAAGTTGAATTAGTGATGGTTTAAAAGAGAAACTCTTTGTAAATAATCAAAATGTAAGAAGATGGATTTTATGAAATTGAACTGATGTAAATTCACATTAAGGTAAGTACATTTTATTACATATATATTTAAAGTAATACAGTTTATTTATCTTTAACATTTTTGCATTTATACAACTTTTATATTTGTGACTAAACAGAACATGATCCATTCAAGTCATTTTTCAAACATGATTCATGTTCCTGGACTGTTTTGAAGCATCAATTCATAAACAAACGCAGGAAGGTTGAGTTGAAAAGTCACGACACGCAGCGTTAAATCATGTGACTAATGTGGTTGTTTTGGTTTATAAGGTAATAAAAGTGTTTTTGAAATATAAAAAAAGATATGTCGATGCAGGGAATGTGACGTGCCACGATCCTTCAATCAATCTTTTAATAAAGTATCTTCGGGAAGCAGCCAGAAACCATATCCAACATAGAAGTGAAACACAGTAACACATAGATAAGTGAATGAAAATGACAGCTATACAAACAATTATGAATCTATTTATTTTCCCCTTCAATGCACAGACTTTATTGCAAATGAAACTTGAATTAACTCAATAACTAGGTGATTGTTGGGCAGTATTAAACAGTATTAATACTGATTAAAATATGGTGTCGATCAAGAAAACATTATCTCTACAAACATGTCTGTGGATGATCACATATTCTCCAGGTCAAGCCAACAAATTGCCTAATCCACAGTTGTGTGTCATTGTTTATCAGCGTGAGTCGAGGTATTCCGAGACCAAGTAGAAGCAGATTTGATCAATATTTATTCCACTAATAGTCCAAGATGATCCGCACACACTATCTGCTAGTCCAGGTGTTGGAGTTTTTTGGCTTTCCAGCGTGATATTCCGTGTCACACTCCGCCCGCAGGAATGTCCGACTCGCTCCAGAATTGATCCGTTTTGAAAGTGTAATCCATTAATGAAAGACAGCACGAGAGAGTTTAGATCTGAAACTCATGTCACGCTCGGCAACACAACACGCAGGAGAGTCGTTTAATCCCTCATTCGTTTTTTTCCCGTTCATCCCCTCATCGGCATCCCAGCTGCCCAGGGCGAGGGGTGGCGACAACAGGAGACCCTGAAGAACATCAATGATATGATAAAACCATGTGACCGCCATTGATATCAGGCCAGTTCCTGAAGTAACGTCGAGATATCGTTGAAATATGATCAGATTTTGATCAGATCCAATTACAAAAAAAAAACATTTATAAATAAGATGTGAGGAAAAATACTATTAAATATACTTAAATAGAAAAAAAAACTATAAAACGATGAAATTAATTTGTTTATTAATAAAAACATTGTGATTTTGATATGGAATTCTTTGGAATAATAACTTAATTTAAGTGATTATCTGAGATTAAATGTTACTTTTACTTGTTTAAATGATCAACATTCATTTGAATTTGCAGCTCAACATTCTCATCAACAACCCTCAAGTCACTTGAACAGTTCACGTAATGCTTTGCCGCCCAGTCGACCAATGACGGCTGTCAATCACTTTTTACACGGCAACATAGACGTAGAATTAAATAAGAGTATTGCGGCATCATAGTTGTACATTGAAGAGCAGTGTGTAGAAAGGCATCATGGGAATTATTTAGTGGCGTCACCGCAGGATGTGGGGGAGGAACTGTTCTATTAGTTTTTCATTTCAAAAGATCAAGTTTGATTATATTTTCTATAAACTTTGTAACTTTATAAAGCAATGCACATGATGTATTTAGCATTAGTTAAATTTGTGACTTTACTGCGTTGCAGTTACACTTTCCCAACACCGTGAGTCGCTAGAAACAATCTTCTGAATCTTATGTATTTGTGCTTTAACAAAAACATATTTGTGTTAAATATATATTGTTGGCGTTGAGTGAAACAATGAAATAAGGTTTACACACAATAAGACACGAGTCCTAATGTGAGTCAAAGATTCATGTTGTTGGGATTATTTCCTCGTATGATGCGCAACATCACTCCTGGAATTCCTGGAATCCTTCAGAATGGTACATTTGCAGCGCGGTTTTAAAAGCGGGTGAGTTATGGACCTATAAATAGACCCAATGTCTAAGAATATCTGGGACGGGTGGAGGCCAGCGGTGACATCATCGCATGTTCTAGTAACTGTGAAAATCAACCACAGACTCCATATTGTCTTGATTTCTCGGGCAATAAAATAAAAATCAGGAAAAAAACAGACATTTTTCTTTACCTTCCAGCTTCCATGTTGAGACTGTTTATCATTACAAGTGGTTTGGATCTTCGTCATCGTCCATAAATTACGTTTGACAACTTTAAGAAAATATCTTTATCCATAGGTTACCGTGGAAACACATTTCTCACCTCCATGTTCGACTGACCGGACGTCAAAATCTTTGAGTGGTTTTGGTTGCGTCCCAATAACACATCTTGTCGTAATTGTCATATCGTTGTTGACGTGGATCATCTTCATGAAGCCTCAACACTGAGATGTTCACAGGTCATGATGATGTTTTTTATGTCGGGTGTTCATGTTCTCCTGGTTCTCCAGGTACTCTGGTTTCCTCCCAAAGTCGTAAAACCTGGAGAGGTTGATAAGGAACCTTTACACTGAACAAGTGTAACTAACTGTCACCTGCCTCTCACCTTGGGTAGCTGGGATCGGGTCCATCTACTGTAGATAATTGAATGAAATTAAATCTCAATTAAAAAAAGAAAAAAGTCCTGACATTATTGGTAGCATTTATGTGTAACATTTTAATAACTAATTGTTGAGATTATATTCCTGACTTTTACATCTTTAAAGGTGTTTTTGTGGACATCGATGGATGATAGTATAATTATGTCTGGCTTGGACCCTGTTGCCGTGACAACCGACCATGGATGATCAAATAATAGTAGTTTTCCTGAATTTCAAGACAAAAAAGTTTGAATTAAACATTTCAATGACCGTCGAACAATAATAACAATGGAACAGTTTTGTTTTTCACTTAACATTAACTAAACAATGATATAAATGGAATAAAATAATGTTATAAACTAGAGCGTAAGGTTATATAGCAATTTTTGATTTTCACGACACTCATTATATTCAACAGCACTTTTTTTTAAAATTAAAAACAATAGGCTTCCAAATCATATTTTTATTTTTATCGTATTTCTTTTATGGTATTTTTCAATTTTTTTTTGTTTTATTTTTTTTATTAACATAAATATTCACAGCGTTTGTTCATGTTTGTGTTGCAATTAAATTTTCGGCCTCTAGATGGCAGCAATTTTTTACGTCCTACACAGCTAAAGGAATAATGATGACTGAGGACGAGAGGATACAGTGACTCCAGCAGCTTTTAAAGCTGATGTTTGGACATATTTTGGTTTGAAAACAAATGAAAGCAGTTACGACTTCGTAAATTCTGCAACACCAGAGTCAAGTACTCGACAATACTACAACTATATCCTTGTTACTACAGTCGCTATATATCACTATATACCGTATTAGTGTGTCGTGAAAAGTGTCACATTATTTATCATACACACCATGAACTGATTAATGACTTGTGTCAAATCACAAATGTCAAAAATGTCCAGTCACTAATAATATTTTTTTTTCGCTGACACTTGAGTCTAGGTTATTTGTGTTTATTTCTATGAATTAGATTCTAAAAATTCCAAAGTTCTCAGAAGTCGTGACGGGAATTTGCCGATTCAGTAATTCAACTGGAAAGATCTACGACTTCTCTGTGTCAACGACTGTTTCTCATGGCGTTGCCGTGACGACGCTGCTCACATGAGTTCAGTGAGATTCATCAACGATAACAAACAATGGACTCGATTAATAAACAAAGTTGAAGTTCATTTGTGGACAATTAAAGTCGTGATTATGGAGTTAATTATAAATAATAATAATAATAATAATAATCTCTATTTATATAGCGCCTTTCTAGACCAGGGTCACAAAGCGCTTTGACAGCCATTCACACATAAATATAATTATTGAATGAGTGAAACAAAACCATGAAGTAAGAGATAAAAATGTGATTTACCAGATTTACAATAATTAAAGCACAGATTATGATTAATTAATTCCATATTTTCATTATGTCATTAAATACACTATTTATTAAAAAAAAAATCTGATTCATCTATGTTTTTAATACATGTTTTTTTTCTCCTTATATTATTGACAAGATCTTTTTCAATATCATTCATTTATTTTCTGGAGAAATGTATTGTTAATTTATTGAACTTAGCATTTGTTCAATAAAATATTGGGAATGTTGGAAGTGGCTGAAGAGGAATTATGTTCATTATTTCCAGGAAAAGTCACTTTATTAATCACATTAAATTAAATTAAATGCTTCTCTGGCTCCATCAATCAATTTCATTACCTTTAACGCTCAATATTATCTTAAAACTACACACTTGAGATGACCAGAAACAAAGATCATTATTTGTGTTTCAATAAAGGAAAGTGGATCATCAGAAGCTTCAGTTTCCTGATCTTCATTTATAAACAGTTGCAGGTGAAGATTTACTGATCATTATTGTTCGTTTTTCAAAGAAATTGTTGCATTTTTATGTGTTTGGATCCACGAGAGTCTCTAACTCTATCAAAGTTGTTGAGATCTGCAGCAGAGTTGCGAGTCCGTGTGGGGCGGATGTGGGTCGACGTGAACTGGTCCTCGGACCCTCCCACTGGGCCTGGCATTCAGGTGCAGTTCCCTCCCTCACACTATAAATCCTGCGACGTCAGCTGGTCATCTTCAGACTCCAGCTCATCCTAAACACAGTCTTGAGGGCCCGACTTCCCTGAACCACCTCCACCTTCACCTCAACAGAACAAGAGTCTCAGGTAAGAGAACCTGGCGTGGATCAAAGGTCGGAGTCACTTGCAGAGGTTCTGTGTCATGACAGTTTGGTCGTCCTGGTTACAGGTCGAGATGAGGTTGACTCTGCAAACTCTCATCTGCTGTGTTGTCGTCACGGCAGCTCTGCCCGTGGACAGAGACGCCGCTCGAGACGCTGACCTGAGAAGAAGGTAAGAAATATTTGTTTGTCGTCATAGAGAAAATAAATCATGTTGATGCTGCACATTCGTGTAAGTAAAAGCTGTGAAAGTACATTTATAAAGTGAATGGGAGAAAAAATTATTAGAATAAAAAACTAAAATTAATTCTTTAATTAATATTATGTATTTAATGTTCTATGTTATTTAACATTCCATTGTGTAGATTTGATTGATTTATTTTATTTGTCTGTATTTTAGTTGTCTAGTACTACTTTATTACTGCTATTGTTATGATCACTATTTTAACAAATATTATATTAAATTATAGAAACTGTGTCTTTCTAAAATGATAATGTATTATTCATTTTTTAAATTTAATTAATTGTCTCAAATGTGATTTTTTAAAATTATATATTAGAATAATGGATCACAACTAAATGTACCTAATAATAATAATATGAATAATAATTATTATTATTATTAATAATGATAATTAATAATATTAATAATAATACTAATTATTAATAATAATAATAATAATAATTGCATCTGGTGGATTTTCCGTACAAATTTAACACATTTATAATCTTTAATAAAAATGAATGAAAAAAAAGCTACACACATAAAAATAACATCATCAAACCACCTTCAAATCCACAACAAACAAAAATGATTAGAAGACAAATAATAATAATTGAAACATATAAAGTGTGTCTGATGAAGTTTTGTGTCACTTTAGACTCAGAGTCTGGATGAAGACTCGCGTCCATACATCAACAGATGGAGACATCCAGACCCTGGAACTTCCATCGAGGTAGAATTAAAAAAAAAATCAATTTTTTAGATGATTAAAACATTAATAAAAATGTAGTTTCTTGATTATTGTAGCATTTCAAAGTATTTATAATTCAATCTTGATCCGTTTATTAAAACAATTCCTGTTTTTTTCTCCAGCTCTGCAGCACCGAGACACAAGAGGTCAGCAATGCCAGGTTGTCTCTTGTTCGCCTGCTCGTACCACGAGCTGCTCCATCGTCTGTACCAGATCCACAACAAGTCCAAAGACACCACTGCTCCCGTGAAGAAGATGGGCTCCGGAGGCTACGGTCGTCGCCGTCGCTCCGTCCACGATGTCGCCATGACGACCAGAATGTCCTCCTGAAGATCCAGACTTGACGGAAACTCCAACAACGTCTTTGGTGAAGTCGACGTGAAGCGGAAACTAAGTCAATAAATTCTCTGTGATGCTCGAGGATCCGAGTGAGAGATTGAACCAGAACCTTCTCTGAAGAGATGAACGTCAAGTGTTGATGAAGCTTCATGAAGCATCTTTTATCTCAGAGGTCACTAGATGGCGCTCTATAGCTCTTTAGTCTTTGAACTATATATATTAAAACTTATAAACCTTACATAGACGCTAAATAAAATAAAGATACTGTTTCATGAAGCTTCATGAAACAGTATCTTTATTTTCCACAAGATTGCACAGCTATTTCTTTTAAACCTTACTTCAGGGCGCCTCCTACTGAACTCATTCAACACTGCTTCATGAAGCTTCATGAAGTTTCATGAAACGGTATGATTGTTTTCCACTAGATTTCACTTTCTGCTCTATAATATGTTACTTTCAACAAATATTCTATATTTGATTCTGTACACATTCATAATCTGATGGCGCCACCTACTGACCTTTGACACTGTTTCATGATCCTTCATCAACACATCACGAGTAATAAGAAAGTCCTTTTACATTCTTAAAGCCACTATTGTGTTGTAAAAGTGTTATAAGCTGCTTCAATGTGTACTCGGCATATGAAACTGATAATATCTATATAATTACACACTGAACCTGCCTGTTATTAAGAGTAACTTCAGTGAAGTATTTTGTATTCTTCATCTACCACATGTATCTATCAAGTACTGCGAATGTATTTGTGTGTTTCTGACACTAACACAACAATAAAGTGACAAAATCATATTTTTTTAACTAACTTGAGACTCATGTGAGAGTTTTGCTGCCATCTAGCGTTTCATCAGAGTTAGTGTAATAAACGTTTAATTCATCTTTTATATCCAGAAATATTAATAAATCATATGAAGGCATCACAAGTTTTATCTATTCATTCTCATATTTATGTCTTTTATCTACACTCCCGTACCAGCGTGAGCAGGAATCTCTGCTGAAGAGCAGGTTGTTGGAGCAAAACCCAGCTCAGAGAAGATTCTTAAGATTTTTGCTTGAATTCCTGAACAAAGGAAAACATTTTTCTGCTATTTTTAAATTAATTGAATTGCTTTAACTTCCCTCTGTTGAACTGAATATGTGAGATAACGCAACATTTGTTGATGATCTTTGACGTCATGACGTGTACTTTCAGGTTTGAAGGTCGAAACAAAATGTTCATGTCCTAACATGATTGACGCTCACGATGCTGTACATTCCTTTCTAAAAATACATCTTCAATCTGCTCCAAAACCTCGAAACACATGTGAATTTTGCGTTTAGTTCACTTGCTCCGCGGGTTCCTGCCTTTCCCCCTGCTGGCTGCTCGTGGGAACTGCATGAAAAACAAATGCATTCATTTGATCCAAAAGAATAAAAACAAATGCATGTTTTTTTCCACTATATTCTCTTCTGGGATAAGATAAATATTATAAACAAAATCACAAAAATAAAACATCTTTAAACTAAAGGACATGTTTTTAAATAAATTCAATCATTCCACTTTAAAAACTTGAACTAAGTTATTTGCTTGTGTGTGTTTTCTTAGCATTTTTGTTGGGAACTTTAAACTCTGGGAAAGTAAACAATATCAATATAATTCAATTGTATATGAGGGCTGCTGTTGAATATCTTAGTGTATTTTATTGGGAATTTAATCGATTAATTTAATCATGTGGAAATGTATTTAGAACTATTAATACAAATACAAAAAAGAAAATGTGTTGTATTTGTGGTTTTATTTTTCTGAAAAAAAAAGTTTTAATTAACAGCAGGAGATAAATCGGCGCTGTTTTTCCTCTAAACCCAGGACCGGAAAAAAGTAATTCACAATTTTCTACACTTTCAGTTAATTTATTTTATTCCTCATCAAATTTAAGCTGTTTTGAAGCTCTGGCAGGAAGATGGAGTACCTGGAGGAAACGAAACAAAGTGAAAGAAAGAAAGAACCTATTTTCTAATGTATCATTTTATCTCACAAAGTACAAATTCATTTTCTCATTTTCATTTTTTTCCACGTCATGTTAAGAATCAAGAAAATATTCAAGACCTTTACTTAAAGTGTCTGACGTCACTCACTTGACTAAACTTAAAACTAAAAAAAACATGTAAAATATTATCTTTGGTCAGTTTTGCACAATAGTTATACACATGTCAAAAACAAACAGATGAAAAAGCAATGAACTAAATGTGTACATTTTAAACATAAAGTATAAATACTGAAGATATTAAAAAATATACCAAAAGTGAAAATTCATATTTTTGCCACGTGGGGGCGACACCAGACTGTAGAGCTTCTAGCGGAGTTTTATTTTTGTATTTTGTGAAAATAATGTTGGAGAAACATTTGTCCTTGAAATGTTGCAGCTATAAAAGACGTTTGTATTAATATCTACAAAAATAAACACATAATAATAACACATAACACATAATCATCTGGAAATAAAATAAACTAGAAAAGAACCTGAGAAAACACAAACTTCATGTGATTCTATTCTTGATTATTATTATTATTTCATCCAAAATAGTTCATTTATAACTAGTGATGTGTCGATGAAGCTTCATGAAACAGTGTCATCAGTTTAAAAAATAAACTTCAATAAAATATCTGTTCAAATAAATTCAATAAAAGTAATAACTACTAATAATATTCACTAGATTCAGTTCTCAGTTCAAAAAGCCAGTAAAGTGACTCTTTCAATTAAATACACAGAATAATGAAAATACAATAACAACTTATAAAAATAAAAATGGCAAATAAAATACAAAGACAGTAAAACTAATGATGTAAAATATATGATTAACTGTTTATATCAAAGACCATGAGGTCATTTTGACCTTTGACCTCTTTGGTAGTAGTAATATAATCACAATAAAAAGTTTTACCTTCATTGTATTTGTTTTCGTCAAGTTATTATCTGTGAACTTCCTCGTGAACTTCCCCCAAGATGAGGAACTTCCTGCAATGGCTGCGGTCGGGAGAGGGTGTGTGAGTGTGTGTGTGTGTGTGTGTGTGCGTGTGTGCGTGTGTGTGTGCGTGTGTGCGTGTGTATGTGTGTGTGTGTGCGTGTGTGTGTGGAGTCGTGGCTTGTGTTGCCAAATAAGGTTGTCGAGCAGCGAGCGGTGATAACACGGAGAGACACGAACAGTAAGTTCTTCTAATTCAATATATTTATGTTTTTAAAGAAGAAAAACAAGTCGACGTTGTTTAAACGTTTCTCCTCAATGTGTCGTATCAACAGGAAACACTTTAATTGCGTAGAGAATTGATGTTCAATCATTGTTTTAACTTGTTAATATGTTTTTGTTTCTGAAAGTAACAGGATGTGTGAAGGTGTGACTAGAATGTGTTTATATATTTTCAACACTTTACTATACTTTTATGAAAGATAATGTTTTCAGTTTCTCATGAGTTTGTTTAAAACAGGTTCTTTTATAAACCAAACTAGAATCAACAAGACAAGCAAATAGAAAGAATCTCCATTGTCTGTTGACACTTGACTTTATTTGCTCACTTTTATATCAATTAAACAAGAACTTATGTTTCCTGACGTTTACCTGCAGAGTCTGTGTCGGCTCAGGTTGCAACACGCTCCAGGTGTTTCTCCACATTCTTACCTGGCTTAAGATCTTTTTGAAGCGTCAGCGTATTTAAGGTCAACAACGTGAGAAACAAGTTTATTCACTTCGTTCAAAGTTACCAGTTGATTTTGTATTAAAATAAATTACTAGTAATTAATCTGTAATTAATCTGTTTCTACTCTCATAATTTCATTTGGTTCTCCTTTCTTCTGTGTCTACTCTCATAATTTCATTTGGTTCTCCTTTCTTCTGTCTCTACTCTCATCATTTCATTTTGTTCTCCTTTCATCTGTCTCTACTCTCATCATTTCATCTTGTTATCCTTTCTCATGTCTCTACTCTCATCATTTCATCTTGTTCTCTTTTCTTTTGTCTCTACTCTCATAATTGTATTTTGTTCTCCTTTCTTCTGTCTCTACTCTCATCATTTTATCTTGTTCTCTTTTCTTCTGTCTCTACTCTCATCATTTCATTTTGTCGCTACTTTCATCATTTCATCTTGTTCTCCTTTCTTCTGTCTCTACTCTCATTCTTTCATCTTGTTCTCCTTTCATCTCTCCTAAAATACATCATATCATTTTGTTGTCCTTTCTTCTGTCTCTACTCTCATAATTTCATCTTGTTCTTCTTTCATCTGTCTTTACTCTCATCATTTCATCTTGTTCTTATTTCTTCTGTCTCTACTCTAATTGTTTCATCTTGTTCTCCTCTCATCTGTCTCTACTCTCATAATTCCATTTTGTTCTCCTTTCTTCTGTCTCTACTCTCATCCTTTCATCTTGTTCTCCTTTCATCTCTCTCAACATACATCATTTCATTTTGTTGTCCTTTCTTCTGTCTCTATTCTCATAATTTCATCTTGTTGTTCTTTCATCTGTCTCTACTCTCATCATTTCATCTTGTTCTCCTTTCTTCTGTCTCTACCCTCATCATTTCATCTCCTTCCATCCGTCTCTATTCTCATCATTTCATCTTGTTCTCCTTTCGTCTGTCTCTACTCTCATCATTTCATCGTGTTCTCATTTCTTCTGTCTCTACTCTTACTGACCTCTTTTTCATGAAGCTTCATCAATCACATCACTAGTTATTCTAGTAAAAGGGCACAGACATAAACGTAGCTGTGATATCATCTGAGATAAAACTGTTAAAGCACTCAGAGGGTGATTTTGAAGGTTGTTCCTGATTGGCTGTTGGTTATTTTCAACATGGCGGCCAAAAACGAGTTGTTCAAGTGGCGGCACGTCTTTATCAACCCTAGAACAATGTTGGATGGACAACATTTTAACGATTCTTATCTGATGTTACCTCAGGTCTGTCCGTACAATAACCCTTTCATGGATAAATACATTGATCAATACATGGATCAATACATAGATCAACAAACCATTCAGACTTTTGTCAAAATCTGCAGCGTACAAGCCAAAAAAAGGAAAATATAAAAATATCATTAAAATTGTGGAGGTTTTCCGAGAGTCAGATCAACTAACATAAGATCCTCAACAACAGTAACTGTAGAAAATTGTTTGTGATGATTGTATTTGATCAAAAATACAAAACAAACATGAAAACATTAAAAAAAAGAATCAGTAACAATAAAGTGTGTTTCTTCAGCTGCTGATGCAAGACTTCCCTGAAACACAAGTGTTGAAATCACCTTTTGAAATGTTGATGATACAATAGTTTATAGTTAGTTATAATATAATACAATAGTTTATTTATAGTTAGTAATAGTTCATTATCTACTGTATGTTTTTAAGTGTTTTTAAGTGTCTCAGGAGTTTTTGACAATGATTTTTGTTATGAAAGGTTCTGAACCTGTTGACACTAACCTGTCAATCAATCCAGTCCAGGATGAGACGTCGAGAGAATCTTCACAAGCAGCAGTCGACGCCCTGCCTCAGTAAAGGTGAGATCGCTTTAAATAAATACATGTTAAGCTGCGCAGAAGTTAGTTTCATCGAATGATATTCACTGTTATTTGTGCTTTTTGCTGATTTTCTGAGACCTGTGTTTGTCTTATGTGTCTTGATCTTTTAAAGTATATATTTTAACTGAGTATTGTTTTTTATTGTTAAAGCACTTTGTGACCCTGGTCTAGAAAGATCTTTAAAGTGACTATTACTTACTTACTAACTAACTTACTTATTTACTTACTTAGTTACTTATTTACTGTACAAGTCGTCATTACGTCGTTAGAATTGATGAATGTGATGTAAAGATATCAAAACGTTTTTTATTATATTTATTATTGTATTAAGATTATCATCTTTGTATAGATAGATAGATGGATAGATGGAAAGATGGATGGATGGATGGATGGATGGATGGATGGATGGATGGATGGATGGATGGATGGATGGATGGATGGATGGATGGATGGATGGATGGATGGATGGATGGATGGATGGATGGATGGATGGATGGATGGATGGATGAATAAGTCCCTGAGTCTATTAGTGTCCCTGATGACAGTGTTCAGAGGATGATGTCATCATCCATGATGGACAGTACTTTACTTCTTAAAAACTTTTGTTTATTTTTTTGTTATTTGAAAATAATTATTAATAAATTATTATTATATATATATATATTATTAATTGGTATTTTTATGTATAATATTTACAACTAATATTTTCTTTGAATTATTTTATGAAAATTGTATAAATAATTATTTGCTTTTTTTTTATCTTATATTTTTTTATTTGTATGAAAGTTATAAACATATTTAATTTGTATATTGACGTTTACTGTATGTTTTCTTAAATGTTTTTAAACTTTTATCCTCCATCATACTTCAGATGATTAAGTTTCTCATCCTTGATCTAAAAAACATCATAGTTTCATGAACTTCCTGGTTCTGCCGTCGCTCCCTCGTCGCCCAACATTGACTCGATCCTTCTGTGGTTACCACGGAGACGACATCTTAAAATAGAGAAGCTGTTGCCGCTCGTGAACAGTCAGAGTCGAGGTTCAGAGCAAACGTTGAGGTTCAGAGCAAACGTGGAACAGAGAGAAACAACAAACGTCCTCAGAGACACATGTGAGCGACAACTGGACCAATCATGGCTCACGAAGGTAAGGGACTTCAGAGGAATCCTGGGAAAAAAAAACTTTATTTAAAAAAAGCAAAGAACAAGAAACAGCATGTTTGAAATGTAGGATTAATTGATGTTTGAATGTTTCATATTTGAATAGTTCATGTCAAAAGTATAGATAGTTATATTGTTTGTTTTTTCATTTCTTTATATACTATTTTAAAATAGTGTTTGTTATTTCAGCTTAAATCGACTGGTGATGCCGTGTTCAACATGATCAGTAAAAATACATAAATGTATAAAGTAAACTTCTGAATAGTACTTTAATCTAAAAATAAAAAAAAACGTTTTTTTTCAACAGAAATGTTAAAATTAAGTAACTTTTCAGAATTATTTTCATATTTTATGTTTAAATTACGTTAAATTAATTTTCTTCACTTAAAATCAAAAACCGACGATCGAGACAAACTAAGTTTTTACTGAAGATTTAAAGGAAATAGATGTTACATGTCGAGCAGGAAGGAGTGAAAGAACACGTGAAGACACACATGGTTCTGTATATCATGGGTGGGGGTGAAGGTCAAGGTCATCCTCAGCTGTTTAGTCGACAGCAACACGTGCGTCCAGACGTCCAACGAGCTTCGAGTCTGAACGAGTCAGAAAATGTTTGCCGCGTCATCTGAGACTATCAAGTGTCATGAACTGTGGGAATAGAACCGACGACCTGTTGATTCACGGCGACGGCGTTAACGGCCGCGACGACAAGCAGCGACGGAGGATTAACGCTCCGGCGATGACGGGAGACGGAGCTATTTAAAGAAGCGACGACAGAACCTTTGTTTTGAGTCTCTTCCAGTTAGAAAAGATACAAACGGGAATCAGTGACGTCAAATGTTCAAACTTTGAACATAGTTTTTCAATATTTGTACTTTTTTTTAATAAAAATTAAATGCCATCACTATATCAAGATGAGGAAGACTAAATCCTTTGTATATATATACAGTATATGGAACGGTTGAAAACTAGTGCATTTTATTTATTTATACGTAGAGTTTGACTTTTTAATTCCAATCTTTCCAATATTTATTCTAAATTCTCAATATTTTCATTCAAAGCCATTTCCCATCAATATTTCAATATTAGTTTCATCGAGTAATTATCAAACTTTATGTGTAAAACAAATAATTAATAAAAAAAAAAATTAGCTTGTTTATTCCTTATGTTACTTCTGGGTCAAACTGACCAAAAGCCTGAAAAAAATGTGTTTGTGGTATCCCTTGTGTTATTTCTGGGTCAAAGTGACCAAAAGCCTGAAAACAAATGTGTTTGTGGTATCCCTTGTGTTATTTCTGGGTCAAAGTGATCCGAAAGCCTGAAAACAAATGTGTTTGTGGTATCCCTTGTGTTATGTCTGGATCAAGGTGATCCGAAAGCCTGAAAAAAAAGTGTCTCTGGTATCCCCTGTGTTGTCTTTGGGTCAAAGGTCAACGACCTCCCTGGCTTCCATAAATATAGTGGTGGAGTTGCTTCGAGTCAACTTGACCCAGAGACAATACAAGTGTTAAAAAAAATACTTATTCAACTTTCAAATATACAAATTATTAATTGTATTTATAAATAAAAATCTTCAATATGGAAAGAATTGAATTCAATTAAAAAAAAACATTTCAATATATTAATTAATTCAAGTTTCAACTTTTGAAACGTTACATTTATTATTATTATATAAGTAAGTAAGTAAGTAGACATTTTTATTCGTGCAGGCTTTTCCATGATTTTCTGATACTATTGTGTTTAACTCGGTGTTGTCTTGACCTTTTAAGTATTTATTTTATTGGGTATTTTTTGATTATTTAAGCGCTTTGTGACCCTGGGATATACTCAATATAAATGTTGAGTTAAAGTTGTTGATGCGAGAGACTGTTGTTTACTGAGTCAACGTGAAGGAAGAAAACACTCCAGCGTACAAGACGTGACTTGTTTACTGTAATATAGTCGACATGTTGTGTGTATATATATATATATAACCCCCCCCCGGTCTCATGTTCAAATGTTCAAGTCTCTACTTGACCTACAATGATGGAAGAAAACAAACCATCACAAGGTTAAAGATCCTTCATGTTGAACATTCCAAACTTTCTTTCTCACGACGTTCTCACCAGAAGAAAAACATTGTTGATAAAACTCACATCAGAGGCTTCAGAGAATCGAGGTTTGATCTTTTCAAACGTTTTATTTATTTTTTATTTAATTTAATTTAATTTAAATATTAATTTATTTAAAAAATATTTAATTTGATCTTTCTTTGATAACTAAATTAAAAACTTTAAATATTAAAAAATTGTTTTTTTTAAATATGGAGTCTGTATTTTTAATTTCAATAATTCAAAAATAAATTGTCTAAATACAATATTTTTAGCTTTTAAAATTCAATATAAATGTTGGTATAATAGAGTCACCAGACTAAACCAACAGAGCACAGAGCTACTGGATCAAACTTTCAGCCAATCATGTGACGCACATACGATCATGTGACGACGTAGAAGCACATTTAAAATGTTGAATTAAATTATAAAAATGTTAATGAAACCAGACAAAACTAATAGAATACAGAGCTACTTTTTCAGCCAATAATGTGACGCACAGATGATCATGTGACGACGTAGAAGCACTTGATCCAGTAGCTCAGTGCTCTGTTGGTTTAGTCTGGTGAGTCTATTATACCAACATTTATATAATTGAATTGAACATTTTAAATGTTTACATCTGTTGCTGAAATATTGTTATTTGAAGCATATCAATAGTTCTTCAATTTTTTCTTATGTTAAAAGGCGGAATTTGTTTTGTTCGTTTTGTTTAGATTTTATTTTGCACATACAGTTTGATATTTTAATTCCAATAATTCAAAAATATATTAAATTCAATTTTTTTTAATTTATAGTCTTGTAAATTCAATGTATAAATGTTGGTATAATAGAGTCACCAGACTAAACCAACAGAGCACCAAGCTCCTTGATCCAATTTTCAGCCAATCATGTGACGCACGATGTAGAATCACATGATCCAGCTCGGTGCTCGTTTGGTTTGGTCTGGTGACTCTATTATACCAACATTTTTATATTGAATCTAGAAAAAATATTTTTGAATTATTGGAATTAGAATATAAAACTATATAAAATATAAAACAAAATCTAAACAAAACAAATTTTGCCTTTCAACATAAGATCTACTGAATACAAATATTCAAAAAAATAATTAAATGCTTCAAATAACAATATTTAAAAATAAATGCAAACGTTTCAAATGTAAAACTCAATGTTCCGTTAAACTTCTGTGTTCAATGATGAAGATGATTCATGTTTCTTTTTTATCTTTTTTAAGTGAAATTTTCAAGAAAGTGTGTGTTTCCGTGCAGAAAACCAGCGACTCTTCCCCAAGATGTCGATGACCGAGGTGGACGAGAAGGTGCGTCTTCTGGCTGAGAAGGTTTACGCGTCCGCCATCAAGCAGGAGGACAACAAGGAGGCCCTGGCGCTCTTCACCGTCCCCGAAGATTGTCCCATCGGCCTCCACGAGGACCGCGAGCGCGCCATGAAGAAGGAGATGGCGGAGCAGCTTTCTCAAGAGTCGGCCAAGAAGTAGCCATTTTTTGAAAATGTTTCTCTCTCTTCGATGAATATCGTTTGCCGATGAACGTGTTTTATTCTCAGGAAACGAGGTTTCATGCTGAAGCGCTCGCTGTCGCTGCAGATGCCCTGCAGCGTGGACGGCCCGTCCCCCCTCGCTCCCATGATGCTCCCCGTGGCTGCCGAGGACGAGAGTTTCCCAGACTTCCAGAGAGTGACCATCAGCGGAGATTACTGCGCCGGGGTAATCACCACTAATGGATCGTTCTCATATTTTATAAATGTTGCACTAAAAGCTTTTCCCTGCAAGATTAGTCATTTTCTCATTAGACGCCGAACCACACGAGTCTGACATGAGGATGTTAATGGAATAAACTAAAGTATCAAAGAGTTTTACTGATTTTGTAAAGCAAATGTTGCTTCGGAATAATTCAAAATAAACCAACAAAAACTACTCTGGTAGAAAATGTGAAGTTTCTTATTCTGTAAAAGTGAAAAGTTAAATCTCGAATGTAACTAAAGAATTTCAGAGAATTCTCTCTTTCTTAATCAACACGGGAAACATCTGGTGAGGTTTCATGAAATCCACTAGATGGCGCTCTTCTATTATCGGCTCTTAAAGTGATCGTTCAAACTTCACTCATTTTCTACTCTAATGTCGACTAATGTTGTATTATTTTCTCAAGTTATTTGGAGGTTTTTAAGTTTCTTTTTGGACGAAGATGAAGCCAACTGAGCTCCAGTCGCTACATTAAAATGAACACTTTTGTCTATAACTCTAAAAAGAACATTAGTCGACATGAAAACATGAGTGACTATTGAATTTCAGGTGAACTATCATTTTAAACACAAATTCAATTAAACACTGCATGAATGTTATCCTTTGAGCGCCACCTACTGAGCTCTGAGTGTGATGATCAGCTTCATTGACTTGTAATTATGTTTCATGTATTTCACCAAAAGACGTTGACGTTTCCTGAAAAATGTTGTTGAAATCCCTTCTTCTGTTTTTTCATTGAATTTGCTAACAGACGAACAGATAAACAAAGATCAAGAAAACTAATTCATTTCAAACAAAATGAAAATGAATCATCACCACCAAAAAATACATGATACAGTGAAATAAAAATAGTTAAACCAGAACCGAAATCCGAAAAATGAGGTAACAACCCAGAAAATCGAAAAAAAAATTCTTACCATTAGATATGATAAAATCACACAATGAAAACATAACTTTTCTTTGGCATTGATTCAACGTTTTTAAAGTGAGACCGAAAAAGCCCTCTTTGACATTTTTGGCCAAAAATCTTGGAGATCGAAATTTTCAGTGAACCCAGATTTTATGTGTCACTATATGTGTCGTCCGAGGTTCAAACAGGTCTTAGCAGGAACTAATAGGTTCGGACATTAAACACAAACACAAACATAAATAAAGTTGGAAAAAGTGTTACATAGACTTTTACAATTATAGAATTAATGCACCAAACATAAGGTTATTCACTAAACAGTAGCACATAATTTATGCTCTGAATATAAATAAATGAAAGTTTGAGATTCCAATGAATTTTTCTTTCACTCGTCAACAAAACTCTCGGATCGAACGTGATTCACGAACGAGTCTCTTATTTCAGATCACGGTGGAGGATTACGAACAGGCTGCTAGTAGTCTCCTGAAAGCCTTGTTCATCCGGGAGAAGTATTCCAGACTGGCCTACCACCGGTTCCCCAGGACCCTCGCACGGTTCCTGCGTACAGCAGAAGACGCCAAGTGGCGCGAGGAGGACGAGATCTTACCAGGTACCACGCCCACGACGCAACACTTGTTTTGGACGATGAAGCGAGTCCTCAAAATATGATCTCCCTCGTATACCCCTGCTAGACATCTGGCCCTGCCCGGGTGAAGGCGAGGACCCTTACACCACGGAAGGAATACCAGAGAACCTCAACTACCAGCTCCAGATGAAGGACGGCATCGTGCACGTCTACGACAGCGTCGAGGCTCTGAGGCAGGAGGCGCCTCACGGTCTGCCTTACCCGGACTTTGAGACCTTCGCCATCGACCTGAGCCACGTCCTGGCGATGATCGCCGACGGCCCCACGTGAGGACACGCTGGTCCAAGACCATTAGCTGGTTTTTACACATGATAGGGAAATATATACTCTTACGAGGTTAGAATAGATTAGATCGGGATTTCAACTCCCAGCAGACGATAGTTTCATAAAAACCAGGACAAAGTGCAAATAAAACAAGCAAAGTGCAAAGAATGACAAAGTGCAAATAAAGAACGCAAAAAAAAAGGACACAAAGATTAACATGGAATAGAATCATCTTTTCACTTCACTCCTGTACCCAAACTCAGAATGATAAAGTCTAATAGCACGAGGAATGAAGTCCCTGAGTCTATTAGTGTTACATCATGGGAGGAACATTCGTGCACTCCATAGTGATACCATAAATATGGACTTGTATTCTCTCACTGCTCTGTTCTTTGGTATCATCTGACTTAATCTGACATTAGACACAAAGTATTTAATGAATTTGTTACTTGAAAGGTCCACAGTTTTTATTTGAAATGACCTTGAATCCTCATGACCTCTGATCGTTGACCGTTGCTCAACAGGAAAACCTACTGTCACAGACGTCTGAACTTCTTGGCCTCGAAATTCTACCTCCATGAAATGCTCAACGAAATGGCCGAGTTGAAGGAGCTGAAATGTGTCCCGCATCGAGACTTCTACAACGTCAGGAAGGTCAGTTGAAGGTCACCGTCTTCTCTCGATAGTACGAGATTTTAGTTAGAAGTCAGAAACTCCAAGTTCTCTCAGGCAGGGAATGTTCTGACCATGAGATCTCCGCCCCAGGTGGACACTCACATCCACGCCGCTGCGTGCATGAACCAGAAACATCTGCTGAAGTTCATCAAGACCACGTTCCAGACCGAGGCCGACCGCGTGGTCCTAGAAAAGAACGGCCAGAAGCTGACCCTGAAGCAGGTCTTCAACGACCTCAAGATGGACCCGTACGACCTCACGGTGGACTCTCTGGATGTTCACGCCGTGAGTAGAACCAGACGACGTTTGGCTTCTATGTCCTCGACTTTGGTCTTGGATGGTAGATTTTGAGGATGAGCAGTGGACAGTTTCTCTTAATGTGGTTCTCAGGGAAGACAAACGTTCCATCGCTTCGACAAGTTCAACTCAAAATACAACCCAGTGGGAGCGAGTGAGCTGCGAGAGATCTACCTGAAAACGGACAACTACATCAAAGGAGAGTATTTCGCTCGTCTCGTCAAGGTAACTCTGAGAAGTCATCGTCCGGGTTTTATCCTGCGAGACTAAAAGTGCTGGTTTTGGTCCAGGAAGTGGCGACGGAACTGGAGGAGAGCAAATACCAACATGCAGAACCTCGTCTTTCCATTTATGGTCGCTCTGCCAGCGAGTGGGAGTGTCTCGCCTCGTGGTTCATCCAACATAAAGTTCACTCACCCAACATGAGGTGGATGATTCAAGTTCCCAGAATCTAGTAAGTTATGGTAAAAAAATAAGCTTTTTTTTTTTGTATTTACAAATCATCCTGGTCCTGGTTCTTTACAAGCTTTAATGTCATCCTCTTGTCCTCAGTCATCCCCAGGATCTTGATTTATTTAATTCTTACTTTGGCTGAGCAGGAAGTTTAATTAAAATCCAAAAATGAAAAAATGTTGTGAATATTTGCATATTAATAGTAAAAGAAAAAGAAGAAAAAAATCGAATGATTTTATTTTATAGACACTTAATTGAAATATAAATACATGTAAAATAACTAATATAAAACAAAAATATTATTTGAAAGTCCCAAAAAATTATAAAAAACAAAACAAGAAAAAAATAACAATACGTTTTTTAAATAGAAATCGATACAGTAATGTGAAAAATATCAAAGTACTACAGTATATTGGTCTAAATGTTGCAAAAACTCCACTCAATATAGTAAAGTCATATATTTCCTGATTTAGAAAATGGTGTCCCTAGTTTAAACGTAAATGATTCATAAAATTGTATGTAAGAGATCAATACATTGATTTAATATATGTTTTCTAAATATTAGTACAGAAGGATTACAAATAATTTTAAGCTTCATGTGTGGATTTTAATCTAGAAATATTAAGGTAAGAATCAAATGTTTTGAGCTAACATCGTGTTTGTTTATTAGCTGACGCTAGCTGGCACAAAATCTGTTTCTTTTGATTTCAATGTGAACTATATTGATAACTTTCCCTTTTCCTTTAAACTTAAATATTTTAGTTCATCAACTTGAGGCTAAATGTATTTTTCTGAATAATTTTGTTTAAAAAAATGTAACTAAGCAAACCAGCGCGAGCTAGCATCAGCTAATAAACAAGCTATCTTAAATTATTCCGTCTCTCAGTATTTCAGGATTAAACTTCACAGATAAAGCCAAACATATTTGCTATCTTTCTATTTTCGAGAATAAAAACACGTATTTAAGTAATTAAAAGAACAATTATTCATAGATTTAAAGAAAGACTTTCTAAACATGAAGGGAAATAAGACTTTTAAAATCAGATGATACTTTTCTTTTTGTGTTACAGCGACATCTTCAGGTCAAAGAAACTGATTCCACACTTCGCCAAGATGCTGGAAAACATTTTCCTCCCGCTCTTTGAAGCAACTGTCAATCCAAAGAAACACCCAACTCTGCACATTTTCCTCAAATATGTAAGTTTGAAGTAAAATCAAATGGAAAAACTCGTTCATTCATTTGTTTTAATTCAGTACAATACACGTGTTTGCGTAGAAAATAATTTAAAAACTATTACAATTGTACCAACGGTTCTGCCGCCGAACTATTTCATGCTTTTTTAAAATAAACGCCTTAAAGATAATTATTTGCTTTTTGGAAAAAAATATTTCAATATTTTAAATAAATAAGACAGATATTGGTATACTTTTGTATGACTGTTTAAATTATTTTTTTTATTTAACTATACATTTTTATTAATTTAAACATAATTATTACTTTACTTTTTTTATTCTGTCATGCAAAACTTTTCTTTTTATATGACAACAATAATTGTTGACTCTTTTAACTAAATGCATATTGTTATTATTATTGTTTTCGTTATTATTCTTATAATTCTATTATTATTATTGTTGTCACTACTGTTATTGTTATTATTGTAGCGTTCGCATTATTGTACCGTTACATTATGAATATTATTATTGTTATTAATATAATTACTATAGTTAATATTATCAATAGATAATTATTTGAAAAGAGTATAAAGTAATGCAATATTATAAAGCTAAATATTAGTTTGGCTAACTGTTGAGTTACCTATTGTATCTGTTGCAGTAATTACATCATATTATGTATATAATATGTATTGTCGGGTCAATAACGTGGATCAATGTTTATTTCTCCTCCAGGTCACTGGGTTCGACAGCGTCGACGACGAGTCCAAACACAGCGACCACTTGTTCTCCTACAAGAGCCCGAAGCCCGAGTCTTGGGTGATCGATGAAAACCCTCCGTACACGTACTACCTCTTCTACATGTACGCCAACATCATGGTGCTCAACAACCTGCGCAAGTACGTGAAACCTTCATCACACACACACTGAGGTGAATACGAACAGATGTTGACTCTTCCCTCGCGTCCGTCCAGAGAGAGAGGCCTCAACACCTTCCAGTTCCGTCCTCACTGTGGTGAAGCAGGATCCATCACTCACCTGGTCTCGGCGTTCCTCACGGCCGACAACATCTCGCACGGGCTCAACCTGAAGAAGGTACTTCTCTACTCAGCAGCTTCAAGTACTGTTTCAAATACATCTACAGTGCTTAAAAGAGACAGACGTCACATTTTCCATGTTGTCTTCTCTCAATTCGCTGGTGAAGCTTCGTAAAGCTTCATGAAGCATCATATTTAAGAAGCTCCGTAAGTGGCGCCATAATAAAGTTTATCTATCTATCGGTTCAAAAATGATGTGTTGTCTAGGCGTTAAAACTTAAGGTTACATAACAGAGAATGACATTAAGTGGACTCTGAATCTTCAAGAAGCCTCATCATTTTACTTGTGTTTATCAAAAAGTAAAAATGTCTTGAAATTTCTTGATGAAATCAATATTTCATCCTAAAAAGGACAATTTCTTTATTATCCAGGTATGAATATAGACAAACATGCTCACAATTGTTTTATACACACATACACAACATTTCAAGTTTCTCTTATATCAAGCGAAGATGTGTTGACGAAGCTTCATGAAACAGTGTCATATTTGTATAACTCAGTAGGTGGCACCTCAGTTTAAAAAATGATATGTTGTGTAGATGTAAAAAGCAAGAAGTTACATAGCAGAGAATGACACTTATTAGGATCTGAAGCTTCATGAAGCGTCATGATTTTTACTTGGTTCATAATCTCATATTTTGATGATTTTAATCATATCTAAAAAGTACAATTTCAGTTTTATCCAGGTATATTAAAAATGATATGTTGTGTAGATGTTTTAAAGCAGTAGGTTACATTTCAATGAATGACATTTACTCTGGCGCTTCATGAAACTTCATGATGTTTACTTCATCATTTTAAAAGTTTTTTGGTTCATAATCTCATATTTAGATCATTTTTACTCAGATCCAAAAAGTACAGTTCTTTCTGATCCAGGTATAAATAAATATGGAAAAACATGCACATAATTGTTTTACACATACGAACACAACATTTCAAGTTTCTCTTATATCAAGGGATGGTGTGTTGACGAAGCTTCATGAAACATCTAGAGGCTTCACGACCTTCATCTGTCCATTACTAATCTCCATCTGGAAAAAATGTTTTCCATGTTGTTAAAACTTAATCACCTGGTGAATCTTCATGAAACAGTCTCATAGTTTAAGAGGTCAGTAGGTGGCGCCCTCAGTTTAATAACGATGGTAAGTGCCGTTGGATGTCCAGAGGAATAGATTACAGAGCAGAGAGTGACCTCTGGTGGACTCTGAAGCTTCATGAAGCCTCATCTGTTCATAACGACTCTTCGTGTCCTGCACAGAGTCCGGTGCTGCAGTATCTCTACTACCTGGCGCAGGTTCCCATCGCCATGTCTCCGCTCAGCAACAACAGTCTGTTCCTGGAATATTCCAAGAACCCTCTCAGAGAGTTTCTCCAGAAAGGCTTGTGTGTGTCGCTGTCCACCGACGACCCCATGCAGTTCCACTACACAAAGGTACTAACGGAAGTTCATCAGTGTCATCAGAGTTTGAGTTATTCAACGTTTCAAATGTTGAAAGATTTTTTTTTCTTTTAAATGTTGATTTAAAGATTTAATTACTTTTTTTATATATATATATATATATAATTAAATAAAAAAAAAAGATTTTTTTTTCACATATAGTTTAATATTCATATTTAAATCATACAAAAAATACATTTTCTGAATTATTTTTTCTTTATTTGTAGTTCTTTTGTTTAATTTTTTTTACACATACAGTTTTATATTTTAATTTCAATAATTCCAAAATATATTTTTCTAAATTCAATATTTTTGAAATTATCTTGTTTGTTCAATATAAAAATGTTGGTATAATAGAGTCACCAGACAAAACCAACAGAGCACCGAACTATCATACCAACATTTTAATATTGAATTCAAAATAATTTTTTAAAGCATTTCATTATTTCGTTGAATAATTTAATTCAATCATTTCTGTTTTGTTTACATTTTTTTTTACATACAGTTTGATATTTTTAATTTTAATTAATTCAATCATATATTTTTCTAAATTTAATTTTCTTTAAATTGCAGTCTTTCATGTGACGCACAGACGATCATGTGATGATGTAAAAGCACATGATCCAGTTGCTCTGTGCTCTGTTGATTTTGTCTGGTGACTCTATTATACCACATTTTTATTTTGAATATATAGACTACGAATAAAAAAATATTAAATTCAGAAGAAAATAATTTTCCCATTCACTTATTTATCCCTTGTATTGTCTCTGGGTCAAAGGTCAACGACCTCCCATGCTGCCATTAATACATATGTAGTGGTGGAGGTCATTTGTTGACCTTTGACCCTGAGACAAGACAATAATTGAATACTATTGAGTTTAAAAAATAATTGAAAGCTAATATGAAAACAAAATTTGAAATGATCAAAATTTCAACATTTGTTGATATCTAAACCTTCAATATTCTCATGCCACTGATATATAAATATCGAAATCAATCACAAATACTTCTTCCTAAGTGTTTCTGTTTTTTAAACAAGTCCAATAATTCATCTTATTTCCTGGCAGGAGGCTCTGATGGAGGAGTACGCTATAGCAGCTCAGCTGTGGAAGCTCAGCACCTGCGACTTGTGTGAAATAGCCAGGAACAGTGTTCTGCAGAGCGGCCTCTCGCACCAGGTAAGCTTCCATCACACCTGGTCATCGTCCGTCAACAGAGGAACAGGTTCTCAACCCTCATGTTCCTGCAGGAGAAGAAGCACTTCATCGGCGTCAACTACCTGCAGGACGGACCCGAAGGCAACGACATCCATCGCTCTAACGTGGCTCAGATCAGGATGTCGTACCGATACGAGACGCTGTGCAACGAGCTCAGCTTCCTCGTGGACGCGGTCAAGACCGACGGCGGCGCCGTGAGCGAGTGATGAGAGTTTAAAACCTTTGTTTGTATTTATATGGCATCACAGTTCAAGGTCACTGTTGTCACTTTTAGGGTTGAAAGTGTTTTTTTATTTGATAAATGTCTTGAAATAATAAAGTGATATGAACACGATGAGAGTTTGTTGGTGATTAAAGTCAAGAACGTTCAGACCAGACGTTCCACATCCAGACCAGAGATTCCACGTCCAGACCAGAGGTTCCACTTCCAGACCAGAGGTTCCATATCCAGACCAGAGGTTCCACATCCAGACCAGAGGTTCCGCTTCCAGACCAGAGGTTCCATATCCAGACCAGAGGTACAGCTTCCAGACCAGAGGTTCCACGTCCAGACCAGAGGTTCCACGTCCAGACCAGATGTTCCACATCCGACCCAAAGGTTCCACGTCCAGACCAGAGGTTCCACGTCCAGACCAGAGGTTGCACGTCTAGACCAGAGGTTCCACGTCCAGAACAGAAGTTCTTCATCCAGACCAGAGGTTCCACATCTAGACCAGAGGTTCCACGTCCAGACCAGAGGTTCCACGTCCAGACCAGAGGTTCCATGTCCAGACCAGAGGTTGCACGTCTAGACCAGAGGTTCCACGTCCAGAACAGAAGTTCTTCATCCAGACCAGAGGTTCCACGTCTAGACCAAAATGTTTTTTTACATGTGACCACTGGGTGGCGTTAGACCCTTCTTGGCGGATGTTTTGTTTGCGTCAGTATTTACGCATATAAACGAGTTTATTAATTTCTCTTTGCTTTGTGTTTCTAATGTTACAATCTTTTACACTCCTTAATAGTTACCACTAATTTAAAACTCTGGGATTCTATGTTTGTATGAAACATGTCTGAATAATTACATTTGATTTGTTTAAACACAATAAAAACATGAATATCACTTTCTAACACACCTTTAATCCGATTGTACACAAACATATTTATTAGACACTATATTGTTGTCTAGGTATTTTATTCTTATATTCACTCAAACTGTATTTTCATTTAGATTTCAAAATGAATTTCCCCTCGCGGGACAAATAAGGGATTCTAAAAAAAAAAAAAAAAAAATGTTACTTTACGTTCTGGATATTTCCGTGTGTCTCTCAAACACTAGTTTACAAAGGAGAGACGCGCCTGCCCCCTGCTGGCAAGTGAGGGCGTTGACCTTTCTCAATCCGGCAAACATGACAGTAAATCGTCTTTAAAGTGTGGCGCCTCCTATTGGCTGTTGTTAGCAGGGCGTAGCATAGTGCAGATGTGCTGATGTCACACAAAAACAGGAGATAAACAGTATAAAAAATGTACTAATCAACAAAAAATTGCAACACAGGAAGCAGAGACTAAAAGTGGCACCAAATAAAAAGTCAAAGGTGAGTGTAGATGTCGACCCACGAGTGTCTGCACCATCATCAACTTTAAACAATTAAAACCAAAACTCAAACGTTAAAAAGTAGAGCAAACAGAAATCCAAAGACTCAATTTAAGTGACTGTACCAAGGAGTAGCAATACCGTCAAACAAAACCTACAGAGCTCAAACACACAGAGCTGCATCCAGAGAGAGAGACTGACTTATATTCTGATTTATTGACTCAGGTGTTTTTGTAAACTTCAGACTCACACAAGCAAGTTTAGCTAGTTAGCTTCTCTATTGCTGCACCTTTGAGAGACGTAATCACGTCAATGTTTCTTTTCTTTTTCTCGCTTACTATTATGGACAAACTTTCATGAGACTCATGGGAAAAATGTTTTTCTTATCGTGTCTTCGATGTTTCAGTGTCGGTGGTGACAAACCTTAAACCTATAGAAAAAGCATTGCTGACCCACAATCCGGAGACGTTGTGCTGTCAAAATATTTTGTTATTGGTGACCCGAGTGTCAGAAAAGTACAACTGCAACGCGCCATTGCCAAATACAGCATATGCGTTTGTTTTTCAAAATACAAGAGTGTCCCGTGCTGGGTCAGTTTCAGCTCTATTTTTCTGGAAACAAATAGTTTTCTTAGTACTTCAGCCAAATAAAACCACTGGCTCTGAACCACTGCTGTGAAAAAGTTTGTGTGTTCACAAGACATAGTTGTGTTTCTAAAATAATTGCTAGAGTTCTACTGCGCGAGCTGTAACTGCTATAACTCAAACAATCATTACAGAATATGCAAAAGAAAATGGTCCAAATTGTACTTTTGTGTTGGTTTGAGCCATGTGTAACTCACTCCTTGGCAGAGGTATACTCCATGCTTTTCTAGTAAAAGGTGTTGATGCTTTAAAGCCTCTTGTTTTACATGATTTTCTATTAGCAAAGACAGTTTTGAACATTCATCGAACATTAAACTCAAGACCTGCCGGGACCTTCAACGGATTCTTTAAACGCTGTCCTGCAAAGTGGTGAACCCGGCGTGGAAAACCCTCGGCTTGATGACCAAGCCTGTGGGCAGGACACCCATCATCCCGGCCCGAGGCCCGTCTGGGTTTTTCGTCTGGTATTTACAGGAATGGTAGACGGATGACTCTGGTCCAGTGAGCCCGAGGTACTAAGTGACGTGGCGGGCCGAGCTGGGGGCACCATATCCTTTTACAGGCTGGAAATAAAACGTCAGGACCATCAGGCGTGTCTGTCATCTTGTTGGGCCTCCAGCTCGGACCGAGCGTGCAGAGTGATTATTAAATACCAAGAGTTTCATCTCGACTACCTCGAGTGACTGTTGCCACTGACCTCACATTCCTTAAACTGATCCGCATCATTCCCAGACAAACACATCTTTGATGTCTTTTCACTTTCCTTCAGAACTTTTTGAAACTCAAAAGACAAATGATTCGTAGCTGTTGAAGAAGATTATGATTATTTTTTGTGAACAATTGTTGATGAGAAGTTTTAGATTCTGGTATCATGATTCCAGAGCAGTCGAGCATTGAGGAGCATCATCAGTACCAACATTCATTCCCTTATCAGGGTCAGAATATACACAACAGTTCGCTTGACACCAGAATTTTTCTTTAAATGACTTTTGAAATCCTTTAATTTTCTCAGGTATCTTGTATTTATTCTGGTTTCTCTCACAGTCCACAAACTGATGCACGGTATGTGGTACACATAGTAGCGAGACCCCAAAGTGTTACTCCACCAGGCTCTGTAATATAAATGTGGGTGGGTTCTGTGACTCTGTGAGCCTCTGTAGTATTACTCCACAAGAATATGTACTATTAATCTGCGAGGCTATAAAGTATTAATCCGCAAGGCTCTGTAGTATTAATCCGTGAGACTCTGTAGTATTACTCCATAAGACTATTTACTATTAACCCGCAAGGCTCTGAAGTATTACTCCACAAGACTCTGTAGTATTAATCGGTTAGGCTCTGTATTATATATTGGCTTGGCTGCGTAATATTAATTTGCGTGGGATCTGTAGTATTACTCTGTAAGCCTCTGTAGTATTACGCTAAAAGACTTAAGTATTCATTTGCAAGGCTCTGTAGTATTACTGCGCTAGCCTCCGTTGTCAAGGCCCTGTGGAGTGATACCTCGTAGCCTCATCACGCTTCACGTAGTATTAATCTGCGAGGCTCTGTAGTATTTATCTGGGAAGCCCTGTAGTATTAATCTACAAAACCCTGTAGTATTACTTACAAGGCTAATTGGTACTAATTTGTGAGGCCCTGTAGTATTAATCTGTGAGGCTCTGTAGTATTACTCTGTTAAACTCTGTAGTATTACTCTGTTAGGCTCTGTAGTATTACTCTGTAAGGCTCTGTAGTATTAATTTGTGAGGCTCTTTAGTATTAATTTACGAGGCTCTGTAGTATTACTCCTAAGGCTCTGACGTATTACTCCCAAGGCTTTGAAGTATTACTCCACAAGGCTCTATAGTATTAATTTGTGAGGCTCTGTCGTATTACTCCCAAGGCTCTGACATATTACTCCCAAGGCTCTGAAGTATTACTCCACAAGACTCTTTAGTATTAATTTGCGAGGCTCTGATGTATTACTCCCAAGGCTCTGAAGTATTACTCCACAAGGCTCTATAGTATTCATTTGTGAGGCTCTGTAGTATTACTACACTAGCCTCCTTTGTCAGGGCCCTGTGGGGTAATACTATGTTGCCTCATCATGCCTAATGCAACTCATAATACGAAAAATACAGTACTATGGTACTCACTCAACCTAAAAATATTTCTTGAGTGTGGGAGGAAACTGGAGTATTTAAGGTTTACTTTCTCAAGCGTAGAACATTCCACACAGAACAGTCATCACCAGATCACAGTAACATCATGTTTTCTTCAGTCGTCCATAGAGACCTGGAGTTTGAATGATCAGCATCCCAGTCAGTGGCGAGTGCTTGCATGTGTCCATAATGGACCTCGGAACGTTCAGGTCAACGTCCGACTCTCGCTCAATTAAACTCCAACTAGCGTCAGCAGCTCGAGACACTGGTGAAGCAGCAACTGTGCGTCCATGATGGACGGATGAATGAACTCGTTCACGGCTCATGAAAAGCTTCTCTCAGCTCAGTCACTTTGTTTGTTGTCTTCTGCAAACCTCTGACCCAAACTGAGCTGTCAGTCAACTAAGGTCAGAACACTGTGGATCTGGACCAGAACCTTTCAATGGAATATGATGAGATGATGGTAAGATTTCTCCAGAGGTCAATAGAAGAGATTAAACCGTCAAAGTCAAGGTCAAACAGGATGAAGGTTCATGTTCTTCCACTATTGACCGTGTTCGTCATCAGTGATTGACAGATGTCGTTAAGTTTTATTCTTTAATGATCACAAATTATGATGTGGACTATTGGAGGGCTCTTGGTGTAATGACGCATCAGTGAAGCTTCATGAAACAGTTTCATTATTTTCAGAGTCCACTAGATGTCACTCTCTGCTGTACAGTATAATCTATTACTTTGAAAAACTATTCTATTTTAAAACATTTTTAAACTGAGGCGCCACCTACTGACCTCTTAACATATGACACTGTTTCATGAAGCTTCACCAACACGTCAGGGTTTGGCCAGTATCTGTACCTGGATTAAAATAATGGGTGTTTTTTTAATCTGGGTACAAATTACATTTTTAGAACAGGAGACTAAAAAACAAACAAAAATAAGTTTACATTTGCTTCTTTTATCCAGATTCAAGAAACTTATCATCACTAAAGTGTAATCGATTCATGTATTTAGCCAAGAATGATGTAGAGTTAAGTAGAACTAAATACAAAACTGAACAAAACATGACCATCACAATCAAGAAACATAATAAATATATTGTAATTTACAGTATATATAATATAATATATCACATTTTTGAGCCTGAAGTTATTTGCGCCAATTATTACTTTAAAATCTGTCATAGCTGTAACTTTTTGGTTGGTTGTTTTCTGTTTGTGATGTTCACACTGATGTAACAATAATGATTTTGAGTAATCGTTAGTATTATTACATAAACAATGTTTATTCTTGTGGCTTCATGAAACACTGTCTCTAGAGGTCATTAGGTGGCGCCACCTCTCTCTAGGTTGTCCTCAGACCTTCATTACCAAAAATATATTTTTAAAATTAGATTATTAATCCCTCTGGAGAACTCCAGATTACATTTCCAGTTTACAGCAGACTATAGAAGGTACAGAAAGGTGGATGAAAGAAAGAACAAAGTGCAAATAACAAAAATATTTTCATTTATTTTAATTAATACTATTAATCTTTTGTTGTTAATGAGGATTTCTGTCTCCGATCCAGAGTTAGTGTCAATGTGTTTCATTGTGTGTCAATATCGGACGTTTGTGTCTCAAACTTCACAGAGAAAAAGAGGAATTTGTTTGCAATGAGTTTGTTCCTGCGACAGACGGGACTAGATCAGACAAACTTCCTGCAGCATTTTTCATGGCAACTCTGGGGATTTAAGGGCTGGAGAAGAAGCGAGTGATGCAGCTCAAGGTGTCTCACTCTTGCACTCGTGGATCATCCAGAGACACAAAACAACACACCTCACCCCCTGACACAGATGACATCATCTCATCCTGGTTCTTAACAAACATGGAGGTGTGAGACCTGGACTTGATCGTTTCCAAACATGTTTATTTGAACGATTTCTCTCACAGATCTTTGTGTTGTTTGGATACATCTTTCCATTATTCTTTCTGGTCCGAGAGAAGAAAACTGTGGCGTGAAACTGAATCATTCTGGAGGTCAAGGGTCATATGAAGCTCCATGATAGTTAATAAGTGTCATATTTGAAGAGAAAAACATTGTGTTATGTTTTTATATTTTTTATTAATTTATTTAGATAATTTTAATGATGTCCTGAACTTGTGATTCATGACTCTGGGGGAAAAAAGGCAAATTGAAAATAATATTTTTTCTTAAAAATGAGTTTTTTTTCCAAAGAGTTTTAAATAAAAACATCAACAATTAGTTTGTTTTTATTCCCAAAACAATCAGTTCAAAGCAAGAGCTTCACCTACTGAAGAACAACAACTTGTTAAATATTAAACACTTGCTTTCTCTGTTTTTAGCTTCTGGAATCTTAGAAATGCTCAGTGTGAGGTCGCTCAGTGTTTTCTCTTCCACACCCCAGAGCATCTGCAGGTGATTCATTGAATACAGTGTTTACGCAAGACTTTCACCTGAAGCTTGTTTATGTGACTTTGATCCATCGTATCAACAACACGTAGAAGCTTCTATTGCTGTTTTCACCATGAATCTTAACCTCCTACATTTTCCATTTTCTATTAAACTTTAAGATGTTTTCTTGAGAAGTTATAGTGAGAAAACTCAAGAATAACACACATGACATTTGTGTGCATTTGTTTAAACTTATATTCTTTTGATTAGCCTCAGAAATTACTTTTTTTATGATCATCATCTGAAGCTAAACAAAGTACAATAATATCTGTGAATTCTTACTCACTTTGAAAAAGTCTTTGATACAAATGTACATTTTTTCAGCATTAGATTTGAACTGAGTTTTAAATATTGTGTCACAATTGTATCTAACTTTTTGCTGTTTTGTTTTTGATTTAAACACAGTCTAGTGACTTCATAAAACAGTGCTCAGTGAAAATAAAACAGGGACATTTTCAAAACTTTAATTAGCCTTGCATTGTGTCATCTTGCACTTTATTGCACTTTGTTCTTGTTCCAGGAATCTACCGTCTATGTTCTCTGTGTGCTGGAAGAACAATTTCCCGAAAGAGACCTCCAGAGGACCAATAACGCTGATCCATCCATCTATTTATTTATCAATCTATTTTTCAACTGATACACTTGTATGGCTTCTCACTGCTGCTGCTCATACGCGCAGTAATACCTAGCAATAATGCTAAGCTAACATGTTCATCTTTGTGTCGCAGGTTTGGAAAGGTTCTTGAGTAAATGATGGATCAAGTATTTTATTTTATTCATTAGATTGAAGTCACTCGTTTATAAGGTCACATTTGATTATCTCCTTGGCTGAGGTATGAGCCGCTACAGTGATTTTTTTTTTAATTTTCAGGATATTTTAACTGAAATCATCGAACTTATGTAACCACATGCGTCGACTTCTCTAAATATAAAAATAAAAGTCATATATCAGTCCCAGGCTTGTTCCAAACAAACGCATCATCTTCCTTAAATAAATCGGAGCAGCTGCTGTGTCCCCCGAGTGTCCCCCGAGTGTCCCCCGAACATCTGTATCTGCAGCAACAGAACCAAAGAAGGAAAAGAGCAGAAGCTTTAAAAACATCTTTGAAAGAATCTACACTGACCTGACTTGATTGTTTTTGTCTGTGGGGGGGGGGGCGTGTGGGGGGCGTGGCCCTGGATGATAGTGTTCAGGTCAGTCAGGATCCTTGTCTCTCTTTTCTTTTTTTTCTTTTTTTTTTCAAGCGGATTCTCAACTCCAGAGCGAGTTAGTGAACACGACAGATGATTGAACTGACAGGATGAGAGTCTGGACTTTGCTCGTCCTCGTCACGGCGCGCGCATCTTCTGTTTGGACCGGTACGTGTTTCATCTTTAAAAAAAACTTTAGTTCTTCAAACTTTTTATATTTTTTTAATCCGATGACTGAACTTTTTTTTTTCCTCTCCAGGATCATCCGGACTAAGAGAGAGTCGCTGCTTCAACAGAGCCTGCAACCCCCGGATAGGAAACCTGTCCAAGGGTCGCGTCTGGACCACCGGCTCCGTCTGCGGGTCCAACTCCACCGAGTCCTTCTGCGTCTCCACATGTTCGGCCGTGAAATGCGGCAAGTGCCGGGCGGACACCCCCGGCCTGGCGCACCCCCCCTCCGCCATGAGCGACTCGTCCTTCCGCTCCCCGGACACCTGGTGGCAGTCCGCGGGGGGCCTGGAGGAGGAGACCCTGCAGCTGGACCTGGAGACGGAGTTCCTCTTCACGCACATCATCCTGGTGTTCCGGTCCCCTCGCCCCGGGGCCATGATCCTGGAACGATCCCAGGACCGAGGACGAACCTGGAAGACCCTCCGAGTCTTCGCCAGAGACTGTCGCGAGACGTTCGGACTCCGAGAAGGTGTTCCAGGAGGGGGCGCAGCAGCCTGCTCCTCCAAGTACTCCGGGGCCTCTCCGTGTACTCGAGGGGAGGTGAGTGATGCTGTCATACTCAAACTTTATATGAGACTTTATTTGAATAGAATGAAAATATATGTGTGTCTGTGCGTGTGTGTTAAAGTGTGTGCGTGTGTTAAAGTGTGTGTGTGTTAAAGTGTGTGCGTGTGTTAAAGTGTGTATGTGCGTGTGTGTTAAAGTGTGTGTGCGTGTGTGTTAAAGTGTGTATGTGTGTTAAAGTGTTTATGTGCGTGTATGTGCGTGTATGTGCGTGTTGTTGTGATTTGTGACTCTTGTATCATCAGTTTGTATGTGTGTGTGTTCAAATGTTTATGTGTGTGTGTGTGTTAAAGTGTGGATGTGTGTGTGTGTTAAAGTGTGGATGTGGATGTGAGTGTGTGTGTGTTGTTGTGATGTGTGACTCTCTTGTATCATCAGTTTGTATGTGTGTGTGTTCAAATGTTTATGTGTGTGTGTGTGTTAAAGTGTGTATGTGTGTGTGTGTTAAAGTGTGGATGTGGATGTGAGTGTGTGTGTGTTGTTGTGATGTGTGACTCTATTGTATCATCAGTGTTTATGTGTGTTGGTTCAAATGTTTATGTGTGTGTGTGTTAAAGTGTGTATGTGTATGTGAGTGTGTGTTGTTGTGATGTGTGACTCTATTGTATCATCAGTGTTTATGTGTGTTGGTTCAAATGTTTATGTGTGTGTGTGTTAAAGTGTGGATGTGGATGTGAGTGTGTGTTGTGATTTGTGACTCTTGTATCATCAGTCTGTATGTGTGTGTGTTCAAATGTTTATGTGCGTGTGTGTTAAAGTGTGGATGTGGATGTGAGTGTGTGTTGTGATTTGTGACTCTTGTATCATCAGTCTGTATGTGTGTGTGTTCAAATGTTTATGTGCGTGTTTGTTAAAGTGTGCATGTGTGTGTTTGTGTTAAAGTGTGTATGTGGATGTGAGTGTGTGTTGTTGTGTGATGTGTGACTCTATTGTATCATCAGTGTGTGTGTTGTTGTGATGTGTGACTCTATTGTAGCATAAGTGTGTGTTTGTGTTGTTGTGATGTGTGACTCTATTGTATCATAAGTGTGTGTGTGTTGTTGTGATGTGTGACTCTATTGTATCACCAGTGTGTGTTCGTACAAAACTCTCTTTTCATTTAAATATTGACATTAGAAAATTATCTCAAGCTCCGCCCACTGAAAACACTTTCTTGTTCTGGAAATTAAATCTTGTTGACCATAACCACACCCACTCTGCTGTGATTGGTCAAACATGGAGGTTTGTCGCCGTGCATCATCAATGGTCTCCGCCACCAAGGGACTCGTTGTATAAACAAAGTGGGGAGTCATTACAGCTGCTGGAGGAGGAGTGAAGCCATTATTACATCATAATGGACTCTCGTAACCTCTCGTTCGTCCAGATTTCAGAGAACCTACATAAAGTAATAAGTTGAAAACATGGTCATGATGAAGGACTAAGTTTTCCATTAGTGGAATTAAAAAAAAAAGAATATTATTTTTCGTGATATTGTATCAATACAATAACATTCATTAATATTCACAGCGTTTGTTCATGTTCATTGTTTGTGTTGCAATAAAACCTCCATCATCTAAAGAAAGAATGAAGTCCCGCGAGATCCCGCTGATGACTGAGGACGAGAGGATACAGTGAGTCCAGCAGCTTTTAAAGCTGATGTTTGGACATATTTTGGTTTGAAAACAAATGAAAGCAGTTACGACTTCGTCAAAGTGTAGATGTTTAGAACTCAAATTAGAATCTTAATCCTTTCAAACTTGAATAAAAATCCCGGATCACAACTTAAGTTAAAACAATTTCAAAAACATAAACTTAAAACAATGAATAATATATTTTAAAATATAGTGTATTCTGGAGCATTAAGGAAAATACAATTGAGCAGCACTTCTTGACGTTTGTTGTGCATTAACTCTAATTTTGAACAAGCATCTTCACAGCATCTGCTGTTGTCTTGATGTTTGTTTCACTGTCTTTGATTCATAAACTTCACACGTTTGTATAAATTCTCGTTGACATGTTGTGTTCATACATTGACATTCTTCAGTAAAACCACTTCAAGCAGAATGAACTTCTAATAGCAGTGATTTATTTTGAAAAATGTTGCAGTATTGTTACCTCCGCCAAGGAGGTCGTGTGATCGTCTGCATTTGTCTGTTCCCATTGTTGCCCCGTCGACCCAGTGTTGTGCAAGGGTGTTCAGTAAAGTTACTTCCACCTACAGGCACGTTAAGATCCTTCGCGTGTATTTCAATGGACGTCACAGGGTGAGATTTAAAAAAACAAAATTGATGATGTAGAAATGTTTCAGAAAACCAACAATTTGTTTTTGTTTCGTTTTTCTTTTCTCTCTAATTGTATGTAACATTTTAATCAGTTCAATATACATTTACTTGTTCTAGCACATAAATACTTACCATAAATAAACATCGTATTTTTCTCCTTGTAACTCAAGTGATTTTCTTTTGAAAGTTTTGCCCAACTTTGGATTTTTAAGTGTTAAGTGTCAAAAACCAACTGACATCTATGAAACTAACAAAAAAACAATATTGTGGAAATTAGCTGCTTGGGGGAGGTCTGTGCTCTCTAAGTGCTTTTCTAGTTTACTCTTCTTTTACTCCAGTCAAGAAAATAAAAATCACTTCATTCGTTATTATTTTCAATTGAATATATCAAATACGTTTTTACATTTTATTTTGAAACATTTATTGGACCACAGCTTTTCAAATTCAAAACAGTTTTTTTTTTCCAAAGCAGAAACAAGGATCATACAATTCCTTCAACACCAATGTATCTGTTATTGTAATTCTCAATATAATTGTTGACATTGTTCCTTATCTTATCTTAAAAGCTGAGATCTTTACAAGTCAACGTATCAACATGAACATAAAATAAGCTGCCATGTGCTCTAGAATAACATGTTATTTATTTATTTTTAATCCAATGTAAACAGAGTTTTTGCTGTGTTGCTCTGAAGTCTTTTGATCAAATGTTTTGTTGATTTTCTTCGAGACTCTTTAATCTATTTTACGATCTAAACATGATTGACAGCCCATCAGAAACCACAGCCGAGAGGCGTGAGAAGCAGAACGGATCCATGGAGTTCATTAGTTCTGATCCGTCTCTGAAGATACTTCCTCCTCCCGCAGGTCATCTATCGAGCGCTGCCGCCCTGGTTGTCCGTGGATCCGTACGGCGCCGTGGCCCGAGACCAGCTGACCATCACCAACCTGAGGGTCCGGCTGATGCAGCACCAGAAGTGTCCCTGCCGGGCCAAGCGACCTGGTGCTGAGCCCCAGCCCGTCGACCACTTCGCCATCTACGACTTCATGGTCAAGGGGAGCTGCCTGTGCAACGGACACGCCGACCAGTGCGTTCCCGCCCGGGGTTACCGGCACCTGCAGCACCGGCCCGGAAACATGGTGAAGTTCAGATCTGGTCCGAGAAGTCATTTAAGTACAGTAGGTGCTATAGATGATTGTCTCAGAACCAGAGTAGATGTTCAAGTTGTTTGATAGAGGAGGACGAATGCAGAGATAATTCAGAAATATTCTTATGTCAGTGACATGAGAATATTGAAGGAATTTCAAATTATATATTTTTTTATTTTTTTAAATGTTTTTAAGCTTTAAATAATATATTTGAAAATTTTAGTTTACGAATGTACAGTATGTATTACATACATAGAGTTTGATATTGTAATAAAAAACAATCAATAATATATTTTCTATATTTAATATTTCTTAATCTGTACTCTCATAAATTCAATATATAAATGTTGGTATAAAAGTGTCACCAGACCAAACCAACAGAGCACCGAGCTACACATTTCCACTAATCATGTGACGCGCAGACAATCACGACATAGGAGCACATGATCCAGTAGCTCAGTGCTATGTTGGTTTGGTCTATTATACCAACATTTTATATTGAATTTAAGGGATTATGAATAAAAAAAATAATAATAATTTAGAAAATATATTTTACAATTTTTGGAATTTAAATATCAAACTTTATGTGTAAAAATAAATATATGAATAAACAAATAAAACATATATATACACTTTGGGGTCACCCAGAAAACTTTGTGTTTTCCATGAAAAGTAACACTTATTTACCACCATGAGTTGTAAAATGAATAGAAAATATAGTCAAGACATTGACAAGGTTAGAAATAATGATTTTTATTTGAAATAATATTTTTTTCCCTTCAAACTTTGCTTTCGTCAAAGAATCCTCCATTTGCAGCAATTACAGCATTGCAGACCTTGGGCATTCTAGCTGTTAATTTGTTGAGGTAATCAGGAGAAATTTCACCCCATGCTTCTAGAAGCCCCTCCCACAAGTTGGATTGGCTGGATGGGCACTTCTTTCGTACCATACGGTCAAGCTGCTCCCACAACAGCTCAATGGGGTTTAGATCTGGTGACTGCGCTGGCCACTCCATTACAGATAGAATACCAGCTGCCTGCTTCTTCTCTAAATAGTTCTTGCACAACTTGGAGGTGTGCTTTGGGTCATTGTCCTGTTGTAGGATGAAATTGGCTCCAATCAAGCGCTGTCCACAGGGTATGGCATGGCGTTGCAAAATGGAGTGATAGCCTTCCTTATTTAGAATCCCTTTAACCCTGAACAAATCTCCCACCTTACCAGCACCAAAGCAACCCCAGACCATCACGTTACCCCCACCGTGCTTGACAGATGGCGTCAGGCACTCTTCCAGCATCTTTTCAGTTGTTCTGCATCTCACAAATGTTCTTCTATGTGATCCAAACACCTCAAACTTCGATTTGTCCATAACACTTTTTTCCAATCTTCCTCTGTCCAATGTCTGTGTTCTTTTGCCCATATTAATCTTTTTCTTTTATTGGCCAGTCTCAGATATGGCTTTTTCTTTGCTACTCTGCCCTGAACGCCAGCATCCCGGAGTCGCCTCTTCACTGTAGATGTTGACACTGGCGTTTTGCGGGTACTATTTAATGAAGCTGCCAGTTGAGGACCTGTGAGGCGTCTATTTCTCAAACTAGAGACTCTAATGTACTTATCTTCTTGCTGAGTTGTGTAGCGGGGCCTCCCACTTCTCTTTCTACTCTGGTTAGAGCCTGTTTGTGCTGTTCTCTGAAGGGAGTAGTACACACCGTTGTAGGAAATCTTCAGTTTCTTGGCAATTTCTCGCATGGAATAGCCTTCATTTCTAAGAACAAGAATAGACTGTCGAGTTTCACATGAAAGTTCTCTTTTTCTGGCCATTTTGAGCGTTTAATCGTTCCCACAAATGTGATGCTCCAGATACTCAACTAGCTCAAAGGAAGGTCAGTTTTATAGCTTCTCTAACCAGCTAAACTGTTTTCAGCTGTGCTAACTTAATTGCACAAGGGTTTTCTAATCATCCATTAGCCTTCTGACCCAATGAGCAAACACATTGTACCATTAGAACACTGGAGTGATAGTTGCTGGAAATGGGCCTCTATACACCTATGTAGATATTGCACCAAAAAACAGACATTTGCACCTAGAATAGTCATTTACCACATTAGCAATGTATAGATTAGTTTAAACTTAGATCAGTTTTCTTTCAAAAATAAGGACATTTCTAAGTGACCCCAAACTTTTGAACGGTAGTGTATATATAATAACATATACCTATAACAGTTTCATTGGGAAAGAGGCAGGGGACACCCTGGACAGGACCCCACAAAGACACACAACCATTCACACAAACACCAACGGAACAAGTTCTCAATCAACCTCTATGTTTTTGGACTGGGGGAGAAAACCGGAGTGCCCGGAGTAAATCGGCAACCTTCTTGCTGTGATCGTGCTAACCACTGCATCACCGTGAACGCTTGTAATCAAATTATTAAAAAAAAATACTTTAAGCAACAACATTTAAATAAACAAAACTAAATGTTAAATTCAATATTCTCTCAGGCTGACGTACTTCCATAGATTGAGGCTTTGAGAAAATAATTTCCAAAGATGTAAATATAAGAGTTAAGTGCATGAGTGGGAGTTGTTAGCAAGATGTTGAAAGCGTGAGGCGACGACACCCATCATTACAGGATTCCCCGCAGAGGAACCCTAATTATAGTCTTCAGACTAATGCCTGGACAATCCTGTTGTCTTCAGCGCTTCACTGTATCTGGAGTTTGAAGAAAGAGAAAGAAATGCTGCAACAGTCGAGGCTTAACGGTTAAAAAATGATTATGAAATCAAATGAGGATTTAAGCTATCATTTTAGTCAGATGACTTTTTATCTTCAGACTTTGAGGTCTATCTTTTAATCCCTGGTATGAAACACACATTGTCTCCACAGGTCCACGGACGCTGCGTCTGCAGACACAACACGGCGGGCGACCACTGCGAGCGCTGCAGCCCGCTGTACAACGACCGACCGTGGAGGGCAGCCAATGGCATCACGGGGTCACCACAGCAGTGCCAGAGTGAGTCACACACCAGAACACAATCATCTGGTATCAAGAGCTTTAAAAGCTGCTGGACTCACTGTATCCTCTCGTCCTCAGTCATCGTTGGGATCTCACCGGATTTCCTTTTTTTTTTAACTGCACAGGACGTAATGACTCAAATACTTTAATTCTAAACACATTTTTTTGAACTGTATACCGTAAAATAACTGTGGTAAATAAAGTTGAAAGCTAAAAAATAAATTTAAAAGTAATAGATTTTAGAGTAGAGAGTGACATCTAGTGGAAAATAATGACACCGTTTCATGAAGCTTCATCAACACAGCACTATTAAATATAAATGAATTGATCATGTTTATTTGATTATTGCGTGTCGACAAACATACAGGAATTAATCAAAATATATATTTGTACTGTTTGCTAAATATATATATATTGTGACACAAAATAATGATGACACAAACTGTAGTAAAATGACAATAAATGACACAAACTGTCATAACAATGACAATAAATGACTCAAACTGTAATAATAATGACAATAAATGGCACTAACTGTAATAACAATGACAATAAATGACTCAAACTGTACTAACAATGACAATAAATTACTCAAACTGTAATAATAATGACAATAAATGACACAAACTGTACTAACAATGACAATAAATGACTCAAACTGTAATAATAATGACAAAAAAGACACAAACTGTAATAATAATGACAATAAATGACACTAACTGTAATAATAATTTTAAAAAAAGACACAAACTGTAATAATAATGACAATAAATGACACAAACTGTATTAACAATGACTATAAATGACACAAACTGTAGTAACAATGACAATGAATGACACAAACTGTAGTAAAGATGACAATAAATGACTCAAACTGTAATAATAATGACAATAAATGACACTAACTGTAATAGCAATGACAATAAATGACACAAACTGTAATAATAATGAAAATAAATGATACAAACTGTAATTACAATGAAAATAAATGATACAAACTGTAATAATAATGACAATAATGACACAAACTATAATAACAATGACAATAAATGACACAAACTGTAATAATAATGAAAATAAATGATACAAACTGTAATTACAATGAAAATAAATGATACAAACTGTAATAATAATGACAATAAATGACACAAACTGTAATAATAATGACAATAATTTAAACTTACTTTTATCAGGCTTGGACTGGAAACAGGACTCAGGCGCAGGGAAAGACAGTTAGGCAGTCTTTTAATGGTTTAAAATAAACAAACAGAAAATCACTCCAACGGAGGCTCAAGGATTACAAAAGAGTTAACAAAGGACACCCCGACTGGAGGAAAAACTACTTAAAAGAAAAACACTAAGTAATCTAGACAAACAAGAAAACACACTACAGAGGAGGAAAACAAACAGTTTGAGTAAAAAAAATAAAGCCTACGGATTCTAAACTAAATCATAACAGCAAGAACAAAAATCTGTTTTCATGAGGAAAACGAGGTCTGTGGCTGTGACAAGACTGGGGTGAACGAACCCGACTATTTAAAAACATGAGGGTAAAGGGAAACAGTGACAGAAACAAAGCTAAAATTCCATCTATAAAGTTTCATAAAACACCACTGAACTTTTCTTCCGTGTCACTCAGAGTGCAAATGCAACGGTCACGCCAAGAGCTGCCGCCTCAGCCGGACGCTGTGGCTGGCGTCGCGGCGGCGAAGTGGAGGCGTGTGCGACGACTGCCGGCACAACACCGAGGGCCGACACTGCCAGGACTGCAAGGGGGGGTTCTTCAGAGACCCTGCTCTTCCCAGAACCTCTCCGGACTCCTGCAGGCGTGAGTTCGCTGTGACCCCATGATGTGATCATATCCATGTTTCATCTGTGACTCATAAGAACCAAAATAAAGTCATAATGTTGCTGCATCCGTGAACAATGAGGAATTTCCCAGGATCTGTTTTGGGGACATTTTTCCCATTCCTGACCCCTTTTCCCCCTCCAGATATTTTGAAGCACAAACATTCCATTTTTGGAAACAAATGAAGCAAACGTGTGACGAAGCTGTCGTCACTGCCCCGACCCTTGAGCAAGCGCGGCAACACAACCCTCTCTGTCGTGAAGCAGCTGCTGCCAACATGTTGGTCGACAATAACCGTCGACGTCCATCATCGTTACTGAGGTTTTTTATTGATCTGCCAACAACTAATTTGACTCGTTTTGAAACGATCAACAAACTTCTTTGATCGAACAAACATCAGTCGTCGTGAAGAGTCGGATGAGATTGATTGATGCGGGACATTTTTCTTTGAAGAGAAAATGTTCGTCGTCCATCAGGAGGTCATTATTATGTCTAAAGATCTTTCCAGACCAGGGTCACAAAGACCTTAAACAATCAAAACAATACACAGTTAAAATACATACTTCAACAAACACAGCAGCAACAAGAAAGTTAGGAAAAAGCACAAATAAAAATGTCTTAAGATGTTTCTTGAAGGAGTCAGTAGATCATCAAACACAGAGGAAGATCGTTCCAAAGCTTAGGAGCAACAGCCTGGAAGGATTTCTCTCCTCTTGTCCTGAACCGTGTTCAGGAACCATCAGTAGATTCTGATCCACAGACCTCAAAGCCCGAGCTGGGGTGTAAGTCTGGATCAGATCACTGATGGAAGGTCTGACCATGAATAGATCTGAAAGTAAGAAGCAGAATTTTAAAATTGATCCTGAAAGAAACTGGCAGTCAGTGAAGAGTTGGAGAAATGTGAGTTCTTCTACTAGAGCGGCTCAGAATTCTGGCTGTGCGATGTCGTTTTCAACATCTATCAAATGTGGACCTCCTAGAAAAAAACGGTCAACCCCTGGTATAGTCCGTGCAGAAGTAGGATTTGAAAGTTTTATGAAATCCGTGGACAACTCAACAGTCTTTCTGGTCATGCGTTCAAATCCTGCGTCTAATAACTTCACGTTGGACATTTGAGAAGTAAATGAACTTCTTGCATTTCAATTGTTGGAACTGATATCTGTACTAGTTTTTATGAAGGACCTTGAGTGTCTACCATGAGAATACTATTAAAAGTATCAGAAAATCTTTACCGAAATTCATATTTCAAAACTGCAATTATAAAAACTGTGAAAACCTTTTTTTGAAGATGTGTTTTGTTGTAGTTTTTCTAGTGCAGGACATAGATCTGAGTCTTACTGAAGGTCATGAACACACGGCTGTTGACACCGGTTGAGTTGAAATAAATCTCTCTCGTGCAGCTTGTTCCTGCCACCCAGCGGGTTCCGTCCTCTCGGGTGGCGTCGCCCGGTGTGACCCCAGCAGCGGGCGCTGCACCTGTAAACCAGGGGTCAGGGGCCCCCACTGCGAGGGCTGCAGCGTGGGCTACTGGGGGCTCCACGAGTACGGCTGCCGTCCGTGCGACTGCACGGGCGACTGCGACCCTTACACGGGCGACTGCATCTCCGGGTGAGTGTGTCAGGACGACTCTGTGTGTCGAGAACATACGTGTTAAACTCTCCGTGACGCAGCTCGGGTCACATGACTCGCCGCAGCAATGGCAGCAGGACGACCGTGTTCAGAGCGGAGGAGCTTTTCTCTGCACTGCACCACTCGGGTGAGTCGGTGCACGGATCACACGTGGATGTCATGTGTAGGATAAGCGTGTTCTATGTTAAAGTATTGAAGCTCTTTCATCACACGGCTCTATTTTTATATATACATTTGCTGTCCGACAACATCCATTTTTAAAAATAATTAAAAATAATTAAAAATCCATTTACGTTAATATTACCTTTATAGGTTAAAGTTATATTATATTTAATATATTTATATAAAAACAACGTGATAACTATGGCTAAATATGTGATTATGATAAAAAAAACATTTTGTTTAAAGATATATGAGTAAATTAAAGCCCTTAAACAAAACAAAGTTTCATTTGAATAAAACGTAACAGTTGTGTTGTCTCTGGGTCAAGGTTTGTTTTCGGGGGCCTTCGGGTCACCTTGACCCAGAGATAACACAAGGATTAAACAAAATCACTGGAGTCCTACCCAAGTGCGTTAAAGATTATAAATACAATTTTAAAAAAGAAATGTGAGTTATGGCGTGTGTCGCCTTGTTTGACCTTGTGACCGATCTTGAAACTAAACATGAAGAAGGCGTTAATTATTTTTCTTATTATGTCAACTTAATATTTAATCAATGTCATTTAGTGTGTTTTTTTAATTAATCACAATAAAAAAGGGTGAAAAAAAATGTAATTTGATGTTTTTATTTAATTTTATATATATTTTTTATATTTAAACTAAATGTTTAAGACATGACCACCTCACAGCCAGAGGGATGTGGGTTCACTTCCAAGTTAAGCACATCTTCAGTCTTTCTGTGTTGAGTTTGTTTTATCTCCCTGTGTCTGTGTGTGTTCTCTCTGGGTACTCCAGTTTCCTCCAAAGGGAATCAGTGGTAGAAAAAAAATATTTGCAAACAAGTTAAACATTAAAAAAAACTAAATTTAATAAAATCTAAAGTGCTAAATAAACAAACAAGATATCTCAACAGAGAGACTCAGGCCTTCGGGTCACCTTGACCTAGAGACAAAACAAGGGATACCACAAACACATTTGTATTCGGGCCTTCGGGTCACCTTGACCTAGAGACAAAACAAGGGATACCACAAACACATTTGTATTCGGGCCTTCGGGTCACCTTGACCTAGAGACAAAACAAGGGATACCACAAACACATTTGTATTCGGGCCTTCAGGTCAACTTGTCCTAGAGACAAAACAAGGGATACCACAAACACATTTGTATTCGGGCCTTCGGGTCACCTTGACCTAGAGACAAAACAAGGGATACCACAAACACATTTGTATTCGGGCCTTCAGGTCAACTTGTCCTAGAGACAAAACAAGGGATACCACAAACACATTTGTATTCGGGCCTTCGGGTCACCTTGACCTAGAGACAAAACAAGGGATACCACAAACACATTTGTATTCGGGCCTTCGGGTATCCTTGACCTAGAGACAAAACAAGGGATACCACAAACACATTTGTATTCGGGCCTCCGGGTCACCTTCACCCTGAGAAAAGGGATACCACAAACAGATTATTTTCCGGGCCTTCGGGTCACCTTGATTCAGAGATAGCACAAGGGATACCACAAGCAAATTTGTTTTCGGACCTTCGGGTCACCTTGATTCAGAGATAGCACAAGGGATACCACAAGCAAATTTGTTTTCGGACCTTCGGGTCACCTTGACCCAGAGACAACACAAGGGTAAATGACATTACAATAGTGTGCTGGACCCTGTGATGGACAGAATAGTGTCAGGAAAGAGTGTGGAGTACGATCATGACCCGTGTTTCTTCCTCAGAGAAGTGTGAATGTGTGGAAGTGTCTCTCAGCAGCTCCAAACTCTTCTGCGCTGCAGAGTTCGACTTTGGTGAGTGAAGACATCGCAGGTGAAGGAGATGAAAGGGTTTTATATATATATATGGTTTCTTCGCCCTCTCAGTGTTGGTGGTTCTGATCCAGTCAGCTCACGACAAAGGCTCCCATGCTGAGGTGGAGGTCAAGGTCCGGAAGGTTCTGTTCCAAACTCCGCAGGTTAAGATCCTAAAGGGAAGCGTGGTTCTGTACCCGGAGTCCTGGACCACCCGAGGATGCACCTGTCCCGTCCTGAACCCAGGTGAGCTTCAGCAACACCTGAGGCGCTTGGATGAACATTTCTTCTCTTCTGTTGTACTACTCGAGTTGTGTTTGTCTTTTTATGGCCTTAGATTCTGAATCTATATGGTGTGTAGAGATTCTAGGTTAGTGCTGAATAAAGTTTCATTTAAAAGTGAGTCATGAGCAAAGACTGAAAATATCTACAAAGATTTAGACAAAATATTTTAGAACAAAGATTATAAATGTTGATTTAACTTAATTGTTGTCGTCGTCATTGTCGTTGTCGTGATCTTCATCTTCATCTTCATCTTCATCTTCATCTTCATCTTCATCTTCATCGTCATCTTCTTCATCTTCATCTTCATCTTCATCTTCATCTTCATCTTCATCTTCTTCATCTTCATCTTCATTATCTTCATTATCTTCATCATCTTCATCTTCATCTTCATCATCATCATCTTCATCTTCATCTTCATCTTCATCATCTTCATCATCTTCATCTTCATCTTCATCATCTTCATCTTCATCTTTTCCATCATCATAATCTTCTTCATCTTCATCTTCATCTTCATCTTCATCTTCGTCTTCGTCTTCGTCTTCGTCTTCGTCTTCGTCTTCATCTTCATCTTCATCTTCATCTGCATCTTCATCTTCATCTTCATCTTCATCTTCATCTTCATCATCTTCATCTTTATCTTTATCTTTATCTTCATCTTCATCTTCATCTTCATCTTCTTCATCTTCATCTTCATCTTCATCTTCATCTTCATCTTCATCATCATCATCATCATCATCATCATCATCATCATCATTTTCATTATTATTATTATAAGTTCCTGGACTTGAATGAATAAACCTTGATCACCTTTCATTGGTTTAATAATTTGTCGACCATCACGATTCACTGAAGCTTCATGAAACTTTTATCTCTACCCTCTTAACTTATTACATCATTCCATCACTGAGGCACCACCTTCCATTGTGTCATCTCGCAATTTCTTTTTATAGAAACTTTGTTCTTGTTTCATGAATCTATCGTCTGTGTTGCTGTGAGCTGGAAAAAATATTTCCTGAAGGAGACCTCCAGAGGATCAATAAAGTTTTATCTATCTATCTATCTATCTTTCTACCTTCTGACCTCTAGTAACTAGGTCACTGCTGAAGCTTCTTCAGTCTCTAAAAACGCACCAGTAGCTCCAGATAACCAGTGCTTGAATGTGTCCTAGGGTCGGAGTACGTGGTCGCGGGTCACCAGGACCGGAGGACGGGTCGTATGATGGTGAACACCAAGAGCCTGGTGGTGTCGTGGAAGTCAACTCTGAATCGTAAACTGATGCACATCCTCACGAAAGACTGCGGACGCTGACGCACACGACGCCTCGCAGAGACACAAGTGTTTGTGTTGGTGAAGACAAACTTTTTATCTGGTGGTCCAAGATTGTTGGGATGGAGACATGAGACCTGGAGTGTCACTGCAGGTTTAAAAAAAACTACACATCAAAGGCAGTCGTGGACCAGGTTCAGTGGTGAGAGCCAGAACAACCATGTTTTTGTTTGGTTTGAACATCATCACTTCATCATGAACATCTTCATCTGGACGTCCTCGACTGAGACACTGAAGAAGTTAAAACTTGAGCTTCTTAATTCTCTCTTCTTTCTCTCCACACATGAATCCACTGTTGTAAATACAAACAAATACATGTCCAGGCAGAAACAAATAAACATTTTTCTAACTGAAAGAAGCAAGTCATTGAGGTTTGTTATGCTCTTTTTGTTGGATTTAGATGCTTTACGATAGATTCATGAAACAAGAACAGAGTGCAATAAAAAGAAAGTGCAAGATGACACAATCTAAGTCTAAAGATAAAGAACATAGATTAAATTAAAAGGATACAAAGATTAACATAGAATAGAATAACCTTTAACTTCTGCCCCCAATTCAGAATTAAACAATTTAATAGCACGAGGAATGAATGAGTCCCTGAGTCTATTAGTGTTGCATCATGGGAGGAGCATTCGTGCTTCTCTGTTCACTGATGACAATGTTCAGAAGATGATGTCATCATTCATGATGGACAGTAGTTTGTCCAGAGATCTTCTCTCTACAACTGTCACCAGTGAGTCCAGCTTCAACCACATAATAACAATTGGTATCAAGTCACTGTTGACCTTTGACCCTCACTTGTTTCCATTTCATCTGGTTTTAGATGCTCCTTGAAAATAGTTTGAACTCTGAGATTGTTTGACGACTATTCTGAACAAGACAGTGTGTGTGTTTTATTTGTGTGTGTTTGCATGTGTTTCTATGTATGTGTGCATGTGTGTGTGTGTGTGTGCGTGTGTTTGCATGTGTGTGTATGCATGTGCGTGTGCCTTTGAGTGTGTATGCATGTGTTTTTGTGTGAATGTGTGTAAATGTGCTTGTCTGTGAGTGTTTATGTTTGTGTGTTTGTGTGCCTGTTTCTGTGTGTATGTCTGTGAGTGTGTATATGTGTGTCTGAGTGTGTGCATTTGTTGTGTGTTTATGTATATGCATTTGCATGTGTTTCTGTGTGTGTGTGTGTTTCTTGTGCATGTCTGTGAGTGTGTATGCATGTGCGTTTGTGTGCGTGCGTTTGCATGTGTTTCTGTGTGTATGTCTGTGAGTGTGTGTGCGTGTGTGTGTATGCATCTCTGTTGATGTGTGTGCGTGAGAAACTAAGAGCACACACACACACACGTTCCTCATCTTGTCCTAAAACTAAAACTAAATATATTTTGAAGCCGTGTGTGAGTCCCTGACGTGAGGGTGAGTCGGTCCAGAGTTAAGAATAGGAACGATCTTCTCCAAGAAGGACAAAGTGTGAGGAGATGTGATCCGTTCTCTGGCCTTGATAACAATCACCGTGACCTTCTCCCAAAGACTTTTCCAACAAGAAGGAAAAAGAGCAGAAAAGGACAAAGTTGTTATTTTAACATCGATCTCACTCGATGTGTTGTTTCACTGTTTTTTCTTCAACTTTAAATTCACTGTAACGAGACCATAACTATCATAGACAATAAGAAAAAATATGTCACATGAATAAAAGACAAAAAGTTATTGAGCAATAACTAAATTAATGAGTAAATATTAGCATGAATATCATATAATATTTGTATTTTTCTTATCATTTTTTCGTGTTGTGTTAAAAAATAAAAAAATAAACATTTTTATCTTCATATTTTCAATCTTAATAAATGAAAAAATATTAAAAACGTCCTTTATATTTGATTGTACTTTTGGTTTGAAATTTTAAAAATGAATAAAAACCAAATATATATCAATAAAAACTTAATCAACTATATTTCTTGTGTCGTAAAAGTAAATGGTTTAAATTCGGTTTGATCTCGACTCTTGAGTGATTAAACATTTCAAGAAAAGAAGCAACACCTGAGAGTTTATTTTTTATTACAAACCTGCGGAAAGTAAAACAGCGCAAATAAATACATAAATATAAACAACTCTGAGAGTTTCTAACATTTGATCGAAGCTACGACACTTTAACGAGTCATTTTTTTTGCATGATTTGTTTGCATTAATGTCGTTTTTTGCATATACTGTTGAGACTAAAAACCGAAACACATCTCGAGGTCATCGTCGACACATGTTTCGCTACGATAAGAGGCTTCGTTTTCCCCGCCGTGTTCCCCGCACGTGCTCAGTAGTCGTCGCCGCGACTCACCACCTCCTTGCAGGTGGGCCTGAGAAGGATGGTGTGCTCGTACTGCGCCGTGAAGCTGCCCTTGATGTCGCAGAGCGGCGGGTACGAGTCGATGATGCCGAGGTCCGACAGGTTCTTCAGCGCCATCAGGTACTTGCTCTCGCCCAGTCGGTCCAGCCAGCGGCGGCAGAAGGCCAGCGTTCCGAAGTTTTCGTTGATCACGTTCAGGAGGTGTTTGGCCCTCGGGAGTCTGCGGGAGCGACGGAGAAACAATCACGACGAGGATAAACCTGTTTTTGGAACTGAACCGGAGAAACTTTCTCTCAGATGTGTCGATGAAGCTTCATGAAACAGTGTCATAGTTTGCCACTAGATGTCACTGTCTGTTCTATAATATATTGTTTTGAACAACTATTATATTAAAACGTCATATTATTTTCAAGCGGAGTGCGCCACCTACTGACCTCTAAAAATATGACACTGTTTCATGAAGCTTCATGAAACAATGTCATTGTAGTCCAATAGATGTCACTCTCCGCTCTATAATCTATTTTATAATCATCTATTCTATTGAAACAACATTTTAAAACTGAGTGTGCCACCTACTGACGGATAAAATATGACACTGTTTCATGAAGCTTCATAAAACATTTTTTACATAGCTCAGTAGGTGGCACACTCAGTTTTAAATTATTATTATTAAATAACAGTAATGAAAGTTTCAGTGTAGTTTTTATAAAAAATACATAGTTGAGCAGACAGTGACATCTAGTGGATTTTTAAAATACTGACGCTTCATGAAACAGGGTCATATGTTTAGAGGTCAGTAGGTGGCGCACTAAAAATAATATGACGTTTTAATAGAATAGATTTTTTAAAATAATATATTATAGATCAGACAGTGACATCTAGTGGACAATAAAGACACTGTTTCATTGCTTTGATTGCCACAACGACACAATCATGACATCAGTTTATTTTAATTTACCGTTTAAAAAATTGTTTAAAAAAAAAATACATGTGTTTTCATCTCCTCTTGTTGGACTATATCTCCTCACGAAACATCATCTACGATAAATATTCGAATACTTGAAAATCATCTTAGTTTCTTTTTTTTTTAGGATTCATTTTACTTTTATTTAAAGATTTTACTCTATTTTAAAGGCATAACAATAAAACCTGAGGTATTACTATGATGGTAGTTTTTTAATGTAATATTCCAAAAAAGTTGCTTTAACAAAAAAGAAAATTTCCAATAAAACATGGCTTCAAAAAATATTTTTATAGAAGCTTAAGTTAAAAATAATATTTTCAAAAATGTTTACTTCAGTAAAAAAAAGTTTAATATTTAACACACAAACTAATCATTTGACCTGAATAAAAAAATACATTAAAAACCAAAACGTTTAAATAATAAATTGAAAAAATCTTACACTTGTTTTATTGATGAAAAATATGTTCTTGAAGAAGCTTTTATTTTTTAAGAAAATAATTATAGATTCTGTTCCGTCATGGATTCTATGACCAGATTGTATAAAAATAAAATAATATTTTGACTCTTCAAAGAAAGTCTCGTGAGCACCTGATGGGAACGTGTCCGACGCTGAAGTTCTTCATGTAGTGAGAACATTCCATGTCGTCGTGGACGGCGCCGCGTCCGGTGCTGCCGAACGTCTCAATGGCGTACGCTTCGCCCTCCTGAGTACACACACACACACACACACACACACACACACACATGTCAGGTTATGAAAGAGAGGAACGACAACACACTCATCCCTCACACAAGTGTGAAGGAAGTGTCCTCAGTGAGCTTCGTCCTGATTGGCTGCGAGTCAACGTTGCGTTGACCGACTATCGTAGTGCGGCTGTTGTGGGTCCCTGTGGTGTTAAGTGATAACACTGCGACACCTTCAGCTGCCGCACAGATGATCAGTCACTGTGCTGGTGGTCTGCTGTCACTCCCCCACCCCTGTATCTCCCCCATGTCTCCTTCATGTCTCCCCCACCCCTGTATCTCCCCCACATCTCCCCCATGTCTCCCCCTGTATCTCCCCCATGTCTCACCCACATACCCCCCATGTCTCACCCTGTATCTCCCCCATGTCTCACCCACATCTCCCCCATGTCTCCCCCTGTATCTCCCCCATGTCTCAACCACATCTCCCCCATGTCTCCCCCTGTATCTCCCCTATGTCTCACCCACATCTCCCCCATGTCTCCCCCTGTATCTCCCCCATGTCTCAACCACATCTCCCCCATATCTCCCCCACATCTCCGCCATGTCTCCCCCTATATCTCCCCCATATCTCCCCCTGTATCTCCCCCATGTCTCACCCACATCTTCCCCATATCTCCCCCACATCTCCGCCATGTCTCCCCCTGTATCTCTCCCACATCTCCCCCTTTATCTCCCCCATGTCTCAACCACATCTCCCCCATATCTACCTAACATCTCCCCCATGTCTCCCCCTGTTTCTTCCCCATGTCTCCCCCACATCTCCCCAACATGTCCCCCAAGTCTCCCCCTGTATCTTCCCCACATCTCCCCCACATCTCCCCCATATTTCCCCCATGTCTCCCCCACATCTCCCCCACTGTAATGGCCTCTAAAAGTACAACGTGGAAAAATGCTACATCAGCAACACAATGGCTGACGCTGCAATTTCACAATTAATCACATCCGTCAACGGGCATGCTGTCCGTGTGTGTGTGTATGTGCATGTGTGTGCCCATCCATGTTTGTGTGAGTGTGTATGTGTGTCCATGTTTTTGTCTGTGTGTGTCCATGTGTGTGTGTACGTCTATGTGCGTCTGTGTATGTGTGTGTGTGTCCATGTGTGTGTGTGTTTCAATGTGTGTGTGTGTGAACATGGCAAACAAAAACATCCCTAATATCTTCCGTCGTATTGATTTATTTCAACGTACGAGATATTGATGTTTTCATTTTCTTTTGTCTGCTGACATGACTGAAAAAAGCATCAAACAAACTATTCCAAGTATATTGATATTGATCGCCTTTTGTTTGGTCCTGGGTCTGACCCTGGATCCCACCTTTGTAGGACAGCAGGCCTAGCAGAGGAGAGTCAGTCATGACTCTATATATATTTTGATTTTATGTGTTTCTTTTTAGAGTGATATTATATTCTGAAGGTTTAAATAAATGATGTATAATAAACTATGTTTTTTTTTCCTTTTCATCAAAAACATTTTTCTTAAAAAACATTTTTGTATTTAATTAATATATAATATATAAGGTATTTAAAAACAAACAACATGAAATAATACTTTTAATCTTACATTTTTAAACTTTACCCTAATTTATGATCTTATTTTCCCATCATAATCATCTGTCTTTTCACGTTAAACACATTAAAATAAACACAAAATTACGAGCTTTTCTCTGACGTGACTCAAACCTCCATCCGTGTAGCTTCTCCGCCCTTCACGATGGGGACCGTCTTCCCTGAGTGGATCCTGTAGGGTCCGATGGAGTGACCGTTGAGGTTCCTGATGGGTTTGACTGTCGAGACACGTCCAGTGTTTCAGACAAAACGTTCCACTTGGAGAGACTGTGGGTCTGACCTTGATAGGTTTTTCCATCGATGTCCACCTCGTACGACTCCATGACCTCCTGGATGGTCTCGCCCACGTCACACAGACGCACGTCGATGCCTGCGAACTGACCCACGAAAAGAACAAGGTTGAAAAAGTCGATATAAAGGACTTTTTATAAGAACGTTCTTCTCCCTATCATCACTTTCTTCGCCAGGATTCAACCCAACAACCTCCGTTCAGAACTGAGCAAATGTGAGAGTCAAGATGATCTCGTTCAGAAGTTCAACAAATCAAAAAACTTGTCATGAAATGCTTATAAAAACAAATAAATACTAAATATTAGATGCTTGGGCCACATTGCCTTTTAGTCTGGTTACATGAATCGTTCTGCTTTGAAAAATAAAAAAAATATTTCCTGGGCTAAAATGGAATTTTGCATTTGTAAAGTTTATTTTTTTTTATTTTAAAGCTTAATACATGGACACGACACACATACAATTGTAATGACACCACAAGGTAAAACCCAGCAATGTCAGCAAAAGACCTCTACAGCAACTGCCAAAGTTTTTAAAAATTAATTCTTCCATTTTCTGTGCCACATAATCCCTTATACCTTGATACCATTGTTAGTTGTTACCTTTATACCAGTGTCAGTTGTTACCTTGATACCAGTGTCAGTTGTTACCTTGATACCAGTGTCAGTTGTTATCTTGATACCAGTGTCAGTTGTTACCTTGATACCAGTGTCAGTTGTTACCTTGATACCAGTGTCAGTTGTTACCTTGATACAAGTGTCAGTTGTTACCTTGATACCAGTGTCAGTTGTTACCTTGATACCAGTGTCAGTTGTTATCTTGATACCAGTGTCAGTTGTTACCTTGATACCAGTGTCAGTTGTTACCTTGATACCAGTGTCAGTTGTTACCTTGATACAAGTGTCAGTTGTTACCTTGATACCAGTGTCAGTTGTTACCTTGATACCAGTGTCAGTTGTTACCTTGATACCAGTTTCAGTTGTTACCTTGATACCAGTTTCAGTTGTTACCTTGATACCAGTGTCAGTTGTTACCTTGATACCAGTGTCAGTTGTTACCTTGATACCAGTGTCAGTTGTTACCTTGATACCAGTGTCAGTTGTTACCTTGATACAAGTGTCAGTTGTTACCTTGATACCAGTGTCAGTTGTTACCTTGATACCAGTGTCAGTTGTTACCTTAATACCAGTGTCAGTTGTTACCTTGATACCAGTGTCAGTTGTTACCTTGATACCAGTGTTAGTTGTTACCTTGATACCAGTGTCAGTTGTTACCTTGATACCAGTGTCAGTTGTTACCTTGATACCAGTGTCAGTTGTTACCTTAATACCAGTGTCAGTTGTTACCTTGATACCAATGTTAGTTGTTACCTTGATACCAGTGTCAGTTGTTACCTTGATACCAGTGTCAGTTGTTACCTTGATACCAGTGTCAGTTGTTACCTTGATACTATTGGCAGTTGTCACATTGATACAAGTGTCAGTTGTTACCTTGATACCAGTGTCAGTTGTTACCTTGATACCAGTGTCAGTTGTTACCTTGATACCAATGTTAGTTGTTACCTTGATACCAGTGTCAGTTGTTACCTTGATACCAGTGTCAGTTGTTACCTTGATACCAGTGTCAGTTGTTACCTTGATACTATTGGCAGTTGTCACATTGATACAAGTGTCAGTTGTTACCTTGATACCAGTGTCAGTTGTTACCTTGATACCAGTGTCAGTTGTTACCTTGATACCAGTATCAGTTGTCACATTGATACCAGTGTCAGTTGTTACCTTGATACCAGTGTCAGTTGTTACCTTGATACCAGTGTCAGTTGTTACCTTGATACCAGTGTCAGTTGTTACCTTGATCCCAGTGTCAGTTGTCACGTTGATACCAGTGTCAGTTGTTACCTTGATACCAGTGTCAGTTGTTACCTTGATACCAGTGTCAGTTGTTACCTTGATACCAGTGTCAGTTGTTACCTTGATACCAGTGTCAGTTGTTACCTTGATACCAGTGTCAGTTGTTACCTTGATACCAGTGTCAGTTGTTACCTTGATACCAGTGTCAGTTGTTACCTTGATACCAGTGTCAGTTGTTACCTTGAGACCAGTGTCAGTTGTTACCTTGATACCAGTGTCAGTTGTTACATTGATACCAGTGTCAGTTGTTACCTTAATACCAGTGTCAGTTGTTACCTTGATACCAGTGTCAGTTGTTACCTTGATACCAGTATTAGTTGTTACCTTGATACCAGTGTCAGTTGTTACCTTGATACCTGTGTCAGTTGTTACCTTAAAACCAGTGTCAGTTGTTACCTTAATACCAGTGTAAGTTGTTACCTTGATACCAGTGTCAGTTGTTACCTTGATACCAGTGTCAGTTGCGTCCCTCACAGCTTCCAACAGTCCATCAAACTTTGGGTTGAAGGTGACGGTGAAGGCACAGTCGATGATCCGACCTGGTCAAGAAACAAACTCATGAAACTACATAAAAATTAAGATTGTTTTATGACGTTGTGTTTGTTTCGTCTGTTTTCTTATTTCATTATTTTACTCTGATCCGACAATAAATATCACCGGCAATAAAGGTTTCTGACTGTGAA